>NC_057803.1:704781610-705060642 GCF_018294505.1 Triticum aestivum
GGAGAGGAGAGGGGAAGGGGATCGAGGGCGAGGGCGAGGGAGAGAGAGGGGATATGTTTGGGCCGGGATATGGATGGGGGCGGCACAATACTAATGGCGCACCACCCCTCGGAGCGCCATTAGTATTTTTTTTTGATTTCTGCTCGAGCCAACAGGTTATCTTCCACCTGACCTGATCCACATCAAGTTCCCTCTGCTAGCTCGACTGGTCAGCAGCTAGTTCTCACACCAAGAGGTCCTGGGTTCGATTCCCAAGCTCCACAATTTTTTATGCATCTAAAATGTTGTTTGATACTTATTTGTGTTTAAATATGTTCAAACTTGTTTAAATGATAACAGTAATATTTTTTTTATAAGACAATAATAATTTTTTAAAAAATATCATCAAACAGTAATGCCGGTGGAGCGGGGGAGGGTGCGGGGGGTCGGCGGCGGCGGTTGAGTAGGGGAGGGGTGTGCGGGGGGTCGGCGGCGGCGGTTGAGTAGGGGAATCGAGGGTGCGGGGGGTCGGCGGCGGCGGCCGGTGGACCGGGGGGTGCTCGGCGGCGAGGGGGACCGGATCTAGCGAGGTGGGCTAGCGATCGAGATGGAGGGGGATCGAGATTGAGTGTCCATGAAATTTAAAAATATTCATGATAGTTCAAAAAGTGCCCATGAAATACAACGAGAAATGAAGGCTACAATTTCAATACAATCGATCTTAGCTAGCTATCTGTTCACAATCGTCTTGCCCTTCTTTTCGCAAATATAGTTCTTCTGTGGAATGGACGTCTTTAGGTAGGGTGGTCCTGCTTCTTCTTGTGGTGTAAGCTGCTACTTCATCATCGTCGTCATGTTCGATCCTCGGGTCGCCGTACTTGTCGAAGTCTTGCTCATTGGCTACTCCATCCATTCCGATGATCTTCCTTTTGCCTCTCCTCACGACAACACGACTGGGCTTTGGCGGGTCGGTAATAAAGAAGCATTGGTCCACTTGGGAAGCCAGTACCCATGGCTCATTTTTCGCGGTGACCTTTGCGCCCGCGGTCTTGGATTTGGCTTCGGGTATAACCATGGTGGTCAAATATCGGTCTTCTTTTAGGACGCTCTTGGCCCATCTGACACGGAACATCGGCACCTTATCTCCAGCGTAGCTCAGCTCCCAGATCTCCTCGATCCTTCCGTAGTATCTGTCCTTGTCCTTACCGGTGTAGGATTCCATCGTTACGCCGGAGTTTTGATAACCATCGCTCTTCATGTCCTTGTCCTCGGTGTAGAATGTGTAGCCGTTGATATCGTACGCCTCATAGGTCATCAGGTTGTGCTCGGCGCCCTGTGACAAGGTGAATATGAGTTCTTCTTACTTGGAAGAATCTTCATGTAAAGGGTACGACAGAAGCTTCTGCTTGAACCAACGCGTGAAACATGATTTGTGCTCTTTGAGTATATCTCCGTCCGTCCTCTGTTGGCCTCGGTCATTGTACGTCTTCTCAATAAAGGTTTTGTGCTCTACCACCCAAGGATCGACCACTTCTATGTGTTGTCGCACGACTAGGTTTGCTCTTTCAAAGTCGGCGAGTCGACCCTCGAAGTCGACATGCATTTCGCGGCGACCCTCACGGTGACCCCATCCAGCGAGCCTGCCGAGGTGCCTGTTGACGGGCAGACCAACGGAGTTCTCGATGCCTAGATAATTCGTGCAGTAGGAGATGCACTCTTCGGTCAGAAAGCCCCTGGCTATACTTCCCTCTGGACGTGACATGTTCCGAACGTATCCTTTGATAACACCATTCATCCTTTCGAACGGCATCACGCTGTGCAGGAACGTCGGCCCGAGTTGGATGATATCCTCCACGATATGGACCAGCAGATGCACCATAACATCGAAGAATGCGGGTGGGAAGTACATCTCAAGCTCGCATAGTATCACAACGATCTCTTCCTGTAGCCTTCTGAGTTGCCTCACGCCAATCGACTTCCGAGAGATGACGTCGAAAAAGTTGCATAGGCCAAATAGCGTTTCACGGATGTGCGCGTCCATGATCCCACGGATTGCAACTGGAAGTATCTGCGTCATCAGCACGTGACTGTCGTGAGACTTCATCCCGCTGAACTTCTGCTTCGCTGGGTCTAGGTATCTGCTTATCTTCCCCGCGTAACCGTAAGGAAGTTTTACTCCTAGGAGGCAGGCGAAAAACTGCTCGATCTCCTCCTGACTTAGAGTGAAGCACGCGGGAGGGTAGTCATTTCCAGTCTTCTTGGCCTTTTTGCCTTTGCGACGACTTACTGTGTCCTGCTTCGCCTCATCATCATCATCATCATCATCATCATCATCATCATCATCATCATCATCATCATCATTAGTGTGAAGCTCCTGCCTGATGCCCATTGATTTCAAGTCTGCCATTGCTTTCGGCCCATCTTTGGTCCTCTCTGGCATGTTGAGCAGGGTACCAAGCAGACTCTCGCACACGTTCTTCGTGATATGCATGACATCAAGGCTGTGAGGCACACGGTGGATCTTCCAGTACGGCAAGTCCCAGAAAACAGACCTTGTTTTCCATACCTTCAGCAGCGGCTCTGGCGCCTTTCGCTTCTTTCCCGGCTCTGGTGCCTTTTGCTTCTTTCCCGGCAGTGGGCAGTCTTTCCAGTTTTTCAACAGCTTGTCTATTTCCTCGCCGCTCCTCGTACACGGGCGTTTTCGGGGTTCGGTTTCACCATCGAACAGATCCTTGCGTTTCCTCCACGGGTCATCATTGCGAAGCCACCTTCGATGTCCCATGAACACGGTTTTCAAAGACCCGGGATCTCTATCTAGCTGGCGATACGTTGTGTCATCCATGCACCTTACGCATCCAGAAAATCCATGGACTACCTGCCCCGCGAGATATCCGTAACCGAGATAGTCGTGCACCGTCGTGAGCAGTGCGGCTCTCATAAGGAAATATTCTTTCTCTGCGGTGTCCCACGTATTGGCTGTCGTTTTCCACAGCGTGTCAAGCTCCTCTTTCAGCAGCCCCAGATACAGATTGATGTCGTTCCCTGGTTGTTTCGACCCTTCAATTAGCATACTCATGTGAATGTACTTCCTCTTCATGCACAACCAGAGGGGAAGGTCGTACATCCACACAAACACAGGTCAGGTGCTATGTGTGCTTCTCTGGCTGCCAAACGGATTGACTCCATCGGTGCTCGCGCCCAACACGATGTTCCTTGGATCGTTCCCAAATTCTGAGTCTTCGAAGTTCAATGCTTTCCACTGGCTCGCATCCTTAGGGTGACTCAGCATCTTGTCTTTTTTATCTATCTCCGGATCATTTGCGTCATCTTCTCGCTTCTTCTCCTCCCTATCCGTGTGCCAACGCAGGAGCTTTGCTACCTTAGGGTCCGCGAAATACCGCTGCAGACGAGGAGTGATCGAAAAGTACCACACCACTTTTCGAGGAGCTTTCTTCCTCTTCTTGTATCGAGTGACGCCGCACACCGGACATATGGTAGACTCCGCGTGCTCGTCCCGATAAATGATGCAATTGTTCATGCACACATGGTATTTCACGTGCGGTAAATCTAGAGGACACACGATTTTCTTCGCCTCCTCCAAACTGGTCGGGCACTTTTTCCCCTTGGGAAGACGTTCGTGCCAGAATGACATGTTCTCGTCGAAACATGCGTCGGTCATTTTGTGTTTTACCTTCATCTCCAGAGCCATGAGCGTTACTTTCAGGCGGGTATCCTCGGGCCTGCATCCTTCATACAATGGAGTAACCGCGTCTAACGCAAGTTGATCCATCTTGGCTTTCTCTCGGGCGGCAGCTCTTGCGTTATCCGTCTGCTTGAGAAGCAGCTCTTGAATATGACGGTCCTGCACCCAGCCCATCGATGGTCCAGCGTCGTCTGCTCCGCCGGCATCATCATCTTCATGATCATGCCCGTCGTCTCCTCCGGCATCTTCCTCATCATCATGTCCTGCATCTTCTACATGATGACTGTGTACAGCATCACCATCGTGATCATCTCCTGGGGATTCTTCGTATTCTCGCCCGCCCGAGCCGCGGTGGTTGTCTTGCTGCCCTTCCTCATTTCTTGCCCGGCCCCCATGGACGACTTCGTAGTCATCTTCATCACCTTGCCACCGATAGCCATCCATGAAACCACGCAAGAGCAGGTGGTCCCGCACTTGCCCGGAATCTGGGTCCGCAATAAGGCTCTTCAGCTTGCATCTTCGACACAGACATCTTATCTCCGTCTCGTTCTTTCGAAGCATCTCGGCCTTCGCGGACCTCAAAAACCTATTCATGATGCCTTCTGTCATCGTGCGGACCATGGTCGCCTGCGGGGTAGAGCAAAACGATATTTTAGAACCAAGAAAAAATTTGGCATGACTTTCCCTAAAAATAGGACCAAAAAGAATGCTTAATGCCAAAATTCTCGCCGAAACGGAAATGAATCAACATTCCGGCAAAATATTGGCAACTATCGCATTTCAAATACCGGCACACCTCCAAACACAAACACATATGCAACACCACAAACATATGCAACACCACGGACATAAATAGATCTAGCTAGGCCATAAAAAGTGCATGTGCACATTGTTGTAGGGAGAACAACATAAATATAGCTTCCCCCCTTACTTACCTATCAAAACAAGGTAATTTAACCACTTAATTTGAATGAATCTATGGTGGAAATGAGGTGAAAAAGAGGAGGCACCCGAGACAAGGAGGAGGTGGAGAGAATGAAGTGGGGAGAAAGTGAGTGTGGGTAGGAGAGGCTGTCCAAAATATCTTGTTGCTGCCCACTTACTAATAGCGCACCAGCACTAAATGCGCCATTAGTAATCCAGGTTACTAATGGCGCACCCTCTGGCGGTGCGCCATTAGTAGTTTTGCAAAAAAAAACATACTAATGGCGCACTGTTCTACAGTGCGCCATTACTAGTTTAAACTAGTAATGGCGCACGGTTGAACAGTGCGCCATTAGTAGTATTGCAAAAAAAGGAATAAAAATATAATAAAAAAACAACATTAGTGGCGCACTTTCCGACGGGTGCGCCATTACTAGTTACAACTAGTAATGGCGCACTATGTCTTGATGCGCCATTAGTATGTTTGGACAGGCGCACTAGTTGAAAAAAATTTGGATACTAATGGCGCACCTTGGGCCAGGTGCGCCATTAGTAGTTTCAACTCTAATGGCGTATCAGGAAGTGGTGCGCCATTAGTATATACTAATGGCGCACCCTTTGTCTGGTGCGCCATTAGTGTCAATCCCATCTATAGCCCTTTTCCTAGTAGTGAGGCGGCCACCATCATCGAGCAGTACGAGCGACATCTCGAATTCGAGCGCCACAAGATCGTCGGAGTTGATGTGGAGTACACCAACGACGTTAGCGAAGATCAGAAACTAGCCCTCGTCCAGCTCTCCGTCGGCAAGGATCATCCGGTGCTGCTCTTTCAACTGAGCGCCGCCGACAAGAACTGCACCAGGTTCGACAACTTCCTTGCCAACCCCAGGTACACGTTTGCTGGCTTCTCCATCGACGGCAACATAGAGATGCTCGGACGTGTTGGACTGGATATCACCCACTTCGTCGACATCTAGAAGGAATGGAGGGTGCCTACAACTACCAAGCCTCTGGACTCCCTTGGCGATGTCTCAGGCATCCTTGTCCACGACTACTACAACGACATGAAGAAGAAGATCACCAACGCAGAGCACCAGTGCTGGCGCGCATGCCCCTGTCCATGAGGCACGTCGAGTACGCGGCGAAAGATGCTTACGCTGCGTACGAGATATGGAGCCGCCTCACCATCATCCAGGAAGGGCTCCGTCGGGCAAAACTCGAGAAGGAGCAGTCGAGGAAGCGCGCAAGGTCCTGGGGCGACTGCGACTACTGAAGCAGGTGGTCCCGGCCAAGAAATTTATCTAGAAAATTGCTCATGCCATTCTAGATTTCTCGTTAGCTTTGCTTTCTCTCAAGACTACCGTTTGCTTGTTCTAAATTTAGATTTGCTTGTGTCGCAGTTAACCTTGTAGTTTGTTCCAGTTTATATATGTTCTGAACAAGTTTATTTCCAGTGCAATGTTGGAGTTTTCTATTATTAGAATATATTGGCGCAAACTCAAATATATAAACATAGTACAGATGTATACGATTAGCGTAATGGACATGCACTAGTACCTTTGTGGATGCAACGTCGAAATGCAGCGACAGCAATTACAAAATGCTACTAAAAGCAGTGCACAATGTTCTAACAAACCATTGCACGCACAATATTAAAAATAGTTCGTACGCAACACTTTAGAAAAACATTTTGAATACAGAGGTAGTTAGGTGTTTATTCTCCTTGCAAAACATTGCTTACACCCGTGACCCTCAAAGAATAACACTACAGAGGCACGGTTGTCCGTCAATAACACCAACTACTTAAAACACCCACGGAGGCACTTCTGTGCCTCCACTCCTATGGGGACTGTGCGTAAATTGGCTTCAGGTCCGTTAATGAGGCCGAATGCCTTTGAAGACACATGGAACTCATAGGCCATGGCCCCCGCAATGGAAACGTGCTAATGAAAGTTTCTAGAAAATAGAGGCACACCTTCACGTGCTTGCATCACGATCCTTCACATCCGTACCTCCGTTAGAATCACGTCCGGGCCTTACGGCCAGCTTCCGACGTATCGGGTCTATGAAGATTTGTTTCCTTCTTAATATGGGACGTGACTATCACAGAGGCATAGGCTCCATCCTACACCTCCGTGCCTCGACAAGTACGACGACCGTGCTTGTAACTATGAAGCGTATAGGACACATTAGGGACGACCTTGCAACTATTTCAGACATATCCGTGCATGTTCCGTCAACACATTCATGCCTCTCAAATTTAACTGAAAAACATTCCGGAAAAACAGTAACGGACGCCTATTGTCAATCCTCACATCACGTACATTCGACGTACATTCCTTCCTCACACAAGTAATAGTCGTGCCTCTGCCACAGAACATATAAGTGAAAAACGATTCTTCCTACACTTGTAAAACCCGGAATAACCTGGATAAATGTCGAATCCCACCTTGCGGTAAAACCACAGAGGCCGGTGCTTCTCAGCAACACATATGTGGTTTTTTGCGTATGTAGTTGAGTGCACGGCTATTTGTTCGTGCCCGTGCCTCATGTCGCACCATAGCACGAATTGACGTCCGTGCAATCACGTAGCATCGTATCTGTTCCTCTTGTTGCGCCTCTGGTTGTATGAGTGCTTCTTGCAGTTGCATGTCCACGCCTGTCGTTGCTTCTCATTCTTTCTGTCCATTTGGTAGCGTCTGTTGCAACACGGACACACAACAGTGCCTCTGAAGAAACACAACACTGCTCCTCCCAGCAAATGTATGAAGAAAACATTTGCCACTCCCAATGAATGTACCACGCCTGTGTGTTTGAGAGTTGAACCAGCCACTTCAAGCATGCTTCTCTTGGTCAGAGACTTGTGCCTCTACATACTGCCCCTGCATGCCTCACTAGATAAATTGTAAAAGTTAACATGTGACAGCAAACCACACAACACAGCTATCATCTCCACGACTTGCTGGAGATATGACGGTTGTTAAAAACATAACTGCTGATTTTTTATAAAGAAAAACCATGATCCAGAACCCACGATGTGCACAACCATATCGACAGTGAGATCATGCTCTCCTTTGCCGCTTCCCCTCCCTTAAATTTACACTTCTGCTGCAGACTTGTCTCCCACAAACAATAGAAATCGCCATTGCGATCCCACTCACTGTTCCCCACGAAATACCAGGTTGCAGGAGGACGAACTGCTCTAGGCCATGGGATTCAACAAGGAATTCGAGGTGCAGGCCCACGGCAACACCAAGTTGCAAGTGATCCACACCAATGAGTTGCACAAGGCGGCCACCATCATCGAGCAGTACGAGCGACACCTCGAATTCGAGCGCCACAAGATCGTCGGAGTTGATGTGGAGTACTCCAACGACGTTGGCGAAGATCAGAAACCAGCCCTCGTCCAGCTTGCCGTCGGCAAGGACCATCCGGTGCTACTCTTTCAACTGAGCGACGCGGACAAGAACTGCACCACGTTCGACAACTTCCTCGCCGACCCTAGGTACACGTTTGTTGGCTTCTCCATCGACGGAGACATAGAGATGCTCGGTCGGTCTGGAGATTGCCCACTTCATCGACATCCAGAAAGAATGGAGGGTGCCTATAGCTACCAAGCCTCTGGACTCCCTTGGGGACGCGTCAGGCATCCTTGTCCATGACGTAGAGCTCACCAACGCAGAGAAGCAGCGCTGGGCGCGCATGCCCCTATCCATGAGGCACATCGGGTACGCGAGCAAGTACGCTTACGCTGCGTACGATATATGGAGCCGCCTCACCATCATCCAGGAAGGGATTCGCTAGGCAAAACTCGACAAGAAGCAGACCAGGAAGCGCGCTAGGTCCTGTGGCGACTACGACTACTGAAGCAGGTGGTCCCGGCCAACAAAAGTATCTAGAACATTGCTCACGCCATTCTCGATTTCTCATTAGATTTGGTTTCTCTCAAGACTGTCGTTTTCTTGTTGTAAATTTAGTTTTGCTTGTGTCGTAGTTAACCTTGTAGTTTGCTTGTAGTTTACATGTCTTTTGCACAAGTTTATTTCCAGTGCACCACATAGGCAGTTATGTGCCTATGTGCCTCTGTTACCAAGGGGACCGTGCGTAACTTGGCTTCAAGTCGTTTTACGCTACATTCTAGACGTCAACCAAAAGATTCACCTTCTCTCTGATAAGTTCATTAACGAGGTCTAATGCCTTCGAAAACACATGCAGCTCATAGTCCATGCCCCCCGCAATGAAAACGTGCGAATGACAGCTTCTTTAAAGCAGAGGCACACCTTCACATCCTTGCATCATGATCCTTTTGCGTTTGTACCTCCATTAGAATCACGTCTGTGCCTCCTGTTCGTTACGTGTGTGCCTATATGTCAGGTAAAACCGTACCCCTGTCATGCGTAACATGTTAAGAAAGTTGCTGACAACAAAAACATCAGCAAACTGAGCATTACATCCACCCGACGTAGAGGCACTAAACGTGACGTCATCGAAAACGCAGAGGCAGAAGCGTGCCTTACGGCCAACTTCCGACGTATCAGGTCATCGAAAACGCAGAGGCAGAAGCTTCTTTCTTAACATGGGACGTGACTATCACCGAGGCAAAGGCTCCATCCTTCACCTTCGTGCCTCGACAAGAACGACGATCGTGCTCGTAACAGTGGAGTGTATAGATGATACATTAAGGAGACATTAGGGACCACCTTGCAACTATTTCATAATTTTGGCCTCTATCACACATTATATAAGTGAAAAACAATTCTTTCTACACTTATAAAACCCGGAATGTCCTGCATAAATGTCGAATCCCATCTTGTGGCTAAACCATGCAAGACGGTGCTTCTCAGAAGCACATCTGTGGCTTTTTTGCGCATGTTGTTGAATGCCTCTCTAGAATATAACCATGTTAAAACCATATTCAAATCTAACCACACTGTGATCTCTAGAATAAAATATGTGCCCCAGTTGAGACGTTTATTTTGTACTACTTGAAACTGCAATCTATAATAAAACAATACAGTGTAATAAAACATACGCCTTCCGACCCAAATATGTTACTGGAAACTGCAATTTGTAATAAAACATAAACCTTCCGTCACAAATTAATTGCCTCAACCTTGTACTATCCAGTACAACAAAGTTACTGCAAAGTTGACACATTTATTTTGGGACGGGGTAGTACTACTACTTAAGACCAAAACACGATTGCTTGACATGGAAATGAAACAGTCTCCATTCTGACATCGACGGTTGCTTGACATTGTTAAACGTTTACAGTCATACAAGACATGCAAAGCATAAAAATCATGGAAAGGCAAACATCTACCAACAAAACTACACTACTCCCCGTCGTCAGAGATGTCCACTATCTCCATTCTGACATAAACATCGTTGGCCTCCGCCTCCTGCTCTGCATCCAGCTCGTCGAAGAGAACATCGGTCTTCGCCTATTCTTCCCGGAGGAAGCGCCGGTTGGACTCCACATACACCTCATCTTGGATGGACTCCAGGATAGCGGTCTGCTCAACGATCAAGGCTGACTCACCAAGATAGAACCCCGCCTCGTCTTCCTCGTCCACACCTTCCTCGTCGTCCTCGTCATCCTCGTCAACGCCTTCCTCCTCGTCCTCGTCATCCTCGTCCATCCCTTCCTTGTCATCCTCCTCATCCTCATCCACGCCTTCCTCGTTTTCCTCATCATCCTCGTTGTCCTCGTCATCCTCGTCCACGCCTTCTTCGTCGTCCTCCTCTTCCTCGTCCACGCCTTCCTCGTCGTCATCGTCATCCTCGTCGTCCTCGTCATCCTCGTCATCCCCGTCCATGCTTTCCTCCTCGTCCTCTTCATCCTCATCCACGCCTTCCTCGTCGTCCTCGTCATCCTCGTCACCCACCTCCTCTTCCTCTATCAGATCTCCCCCATTGGATCACCCCCTCCTCTTCCTCCTTAACATCTCCCCCCACTGGATCAACTCTCTGCGTGACCTCCGACGCACCCCCCTCCACTTCCTCCACCTCCCCAATCTCCTTCGGCCCCGGTGAGTCCGGAGACATGCCCGCTGCAACCCGAGCGGCGAGCCTCGAACGCATGTCCTCCTGCAACTGAAAGCGGAACTCGGGAGTAAGAATCACGTAAGTAGTTATCTTGTGCCGAACCATGGTAGGGAACATGACAAACGAAAAGAGGAAGATGTATGATTTCCTAGGATTGCCGGGGAAAGAGGGAGAAGCAGGATGATGTCTAGTGGTGGCGGACGCCGCTCGGCTTAAATAACTACTCCTTGACCTCGGACAAGGAGCCGGAATGGTGACACGCGGCGTTCACTTCGCCGACGGATGAGATGGCCATCTGTCCTTTTGGATTCCGCAACATCGACATGTGGCGTTCACTCTATTAAATACCTCCACCTTCTCCAGAGCGACGTCACCGGAGGAAACGCCCGTCGGACCCTTGGGTTTCCGGAGTGGCGTCCACCCGGCGTTCACACGACGCCCATCGAACGGTGGGGTTTCTGCAATCAACACACGAATGTGACACTGGGTAACGCATAACTGTGCATGTCCTGAATTCATAGTTGAGCCTTTCAGTGCGAAAGATTCAACTGAATCATTTGGAACACCAAGACAAACTAACGTAACTCTACACAATACCACGTCGTGCCTTCCTGAGACCCATGACTGTGCGAAGAATATACCACACCAGCGTCTCTCAAATAGGCCATTCCGTGCCACACAAAGTACATAGTGGGTGTTCACATCTGAACCAATTCCGCTGGGACTTCCAAATTAAAGAAAGAACCTGACGGTGCCTTTGTGCGTCGAACGCCCGGGCCTCTCCGTCTGATCGAGTCGACGGAATCATTCGAAAGTCAAACACACGGGAAAGTGACTCTATATTATACGACATCATGCCTTTTAATGTTTCACGCCCGTGCCGGTGGCCGTTAACGCTGCCACGAACATCCACGCCATCGCCAGTGCAAAAGTCACGTCACTGCCTGGTGCAGAACCGTGGCTTTAGTTACTTCACGCCTGTGATTCTAAGAAAAGAAGCGCCACGCAACTCAGCACAGAGCCGTAGCTTTTAAAATCAAGGAAATTACGCTTTTAAACACCTGGACTCTCGAACCGGCCACTCACAAAGTAAACATTTAGCATTAACATCTAAATCCATTCCGCTTTGTTTCAACAATAAACTTATGAAACGTGACTCTCCGACAGACCCAACCATGCCCTCATGGCATTCATGTCCGTGCCTTTTCTTCTTAACAATTAAACGGAATCATTTCGAACACAAATACAGCCGAATGCGACTCTATATAAGACCACCCCATCTGGAATACCAAGACAAACTAACATCACTCTACACAATACCATGACGCGCCTTCCTGGGACCCATGACCATGTGAAGAATATACCACACCAGTGTCTCTTGAATAGGCCATTCCATGCCTCACAGAGTAAACAGTGGGTGTTCACATCTCAACCAATTCCGTTGGGTCTCACAAAATAAAGAAAGAACCTGACGCTACCTTTGTGCGCTGAACGCCCGTGCCTCTCCGTCTGAATGACTCGACGGAATCGTTTGGAACTCAACACACAGGAATGTGACTATATTATACGGCAGCATGCCTTTTAGCTCTTCACGCCCGTGCCTGTGACCCTTAACACTGCCACGAACATCCACACCATCGTCAGTCCACAAGTCATAGTCCGCGGCTATATTCACTTCATGCCCGTGCTTCTAATTAAAGAAGCATGACGTAACTCGGTATAGTACCATGGCTTTTAAAAACAAGGAACTTATGCTTTCGAACAACTCGACTCTCGAATCGTCCACTCACAAAATAAACACCTAGCATTAACATCTAAACCCATTATGCTTTCTTTCCCTGATAAACGTACGAACGTGACTATGGGAAAGACGAAACCATGCCCCCATGCGGTTCACGTGTGTGCCTATTTTTTTCAACAAGTCAACGGAATCATTTCAAACACAAATACAGGCGAATGTGACTCTATTAAAATAACACCATGAATCGGTGGGATGCAAGCCCGTGTCTGTGAACCGAAATACTGCAACACAGAAAATCCACGAACGTACACGCCTTCATCAGTACACAAGTCATTACAATACTAGGTTCACAACCGTGGATGCAGAGACTTCATGTTCCATACATCAAAAGTAACGATGCCTAATTACAATGATACTCGAAATGAAAATACATTTTGGTAACTAGGTAGCTGACAGCGAAATTTCACAAGACAAGGTAAGAAACTCCACTCCACTGCTTAACAACACCAGACGCACACAACAGACAAGGACGCTGATGTATATCTAGTCCCCACCGACGTTCTTGTTGGTTTTCTCCTTCAGCGCCTTCATATTCTCGTCATGTCGCTTCACAACTGCGGCCGATTCCTGGAACGACCGGGTGTGCTCTTCATGGAGATTTCTCGTCTTAGCCGTAATTTCTATGATCCTGGCATTTGCCTTCTCCAAATCTTCCATTGTTTCCTGGCAAAGCTTCTTCCACGCGTAGGTGATCTCCAGCAGCTGCTCGTACATTTGTCGGCCTTTGGAATTGAAACCAAAGCATTCATCTCATCGACCAGATTATTTAGGATAACTAACAAGGACCTCACAACACTTGTCGTCGCCGCCCCGCTCACCATTCCCATCTCTCTCGTGCCACAACTGCTCCCCAATTCTACAGCAGGTGGCTTTTGTTCAAGACCATGACACATACTAACCCTACCTGTAAATTAGTATCAACAAGACACACCCACATCAAATTAGGAGTCAGCTGACCACAATAAATCATGTTTCAAAAACTAAATCAAAGCAGCGGAAAGAAAGAAAAAACGAATGAAGGAGAAGCAGAAACAGGGTGAACTTACAAACGAGGAACCCTCGCGAGCCGGGATCTCTTCCCGCGTTAGGGCACGGTGGTCCGGAGTAGTATCCTTCTACCCATCCATGGCGGAGATGGTCAGTGAAAAGGGATGAGCAAGAGGAAAGGAAGGCCTGGCAGTGGACGAAGGTAGGAGTAGAATGTGGCTAGGGTTTCGAGATTCCATCCATCCGCCTTAAATAGCCAGAGACTAGCCTCGGGCGACGTGCTAGAGCGGCGTCACCGGAGGAGACACCTGTCGGACCATTAGGTTTCTGGAGCAGCGCCACGTGGCGTTCACTCCCGAATACAAAGAGACGCCTGTCGAACCGTTGGGTTTCCGTGATAAACGCACGAATGTGACTCTTGGTAAATCATAACCACGCCTCTCCGTGCTGCATGGATGTTCCTGCCATCACGAACAATTTAATGAAATCATTTGGAACACGAAAACAACATAACGTGACTCTTCACAATACCACGCCGTCACTTCCTGGGACCCACCACCGTGCAAAGAATACACCACAGCAGCTTCTCTCGAACAAGCCATTCCATGCCTCACCGAGTAAACAGTGAGTGTTCACATCTGAACCTTTTCCACTGGGTTTCTGCAATTACAAAAAGGAACGTGACTGTGGGTAAGACCAAACAGTGCCTTTCAGCTGGGTTTCCATCTGATCGAGTCAACTAAATTGTTTCAAACACAAACACAGACGAGCGTGACTCTATACAATACCACACCATGTTCGTGCTTCTCCCATCTAATCGAGTCCACGCCTCTATCGATTAATATAAGAAACATCAATAAAGAAGCGTGAATGTGCTTGTGGAAACAGGGAAACAAGCTTTGAAAAACAGCGTCTCTCACATAGGCATTCGGTGCCTCATAGATTCAACAACAAGTGTTGGTGTCACAACCCCTTCCACTGGGTTGAAAAAATGAATGTGACTGTGCGTAACACAAAGCTATGCCTCTGTGAACTCACCGGCCGTGCCTCTCCTAGTCGATTCGACAGAAGCACTCGGAACAGAAACACAGTGGAGCATGACTCTATATTATACGGCACCATGCCTCTTTTTTGAATATAAACAGTAGGGTAAAACCCCACTGCAATTTATATATATATATAAAGTAAATAAACAAGAAGTCATACAGGCTTGAGGTAAGCCTATAGAAAGAAAACTAAAAAAACTAGAAACTAGAGACTAAGAAAGAAATAAAGAACTAGGCTAAGAAAAAAAGAAAATTACAGCAGGGCCTCAAGCCAAAGATTGAAATAACTCTCATGCTTTTTCTTCATTCTGAACCTTAAAAGCTTTAGCTCCTCCAGGAAAATGAACTTCTATCCTTGAAAAGATGGAGCAATGTTTTCGAAAATTTTGTTGTTTCTGGTTATCCAGATGGCCCATGCACCAAGAATGATGATCTCCATGTAGAAGGGGTAATTTAGCTTGTCCTTTAGATCTTGGAATGCTTCTAGCACTGATAGATTCGGTGTTCTTGTTGGACAAATAAAGTCCCAGCATTGTTGCACCATGCCTCTTAGCGCTTCATGCTCGCGCTACACAACTCATGTCGCTGCCTGGTATAGAACCGCGGGTGTATTCACTTCACCCCCGTGCTTCTAATAAAAGAAGCGCGCCGCAACTCAGTACAGAACCATGGCTTTTAAAAACAAGGACCTTACGCATTCAAAAAACTTGACTCTCGAATCGGCCACTCACAAAGTAAACAGCTAGCGTTAACATCTAAACCCATCTGCTTTCTTTCCATGGTAAATGTACGAACGTGGCTTTGCGAAAGACGAAACCATGCCCCCATGGGATTCACCTGCGTGCGTGCCTATTTTTCTGAACTAGGCAACAGAATCATTTCGAACACAAAAACAGGCGAACGTGACTCTATGTAAAACCACACCATGAATACAGGCGAACGTGACTCTACGTAAAAGCCAAGATCGTACACGCCTACATCAGTACGCAAGTCATTACAATACTAGGTTCACAAAAGTGGTTGCAGAGACTTCACCTCCCCTGCATCATAAGGAACGGCGCCTAATTATAATGATACTCAAAACCAAAATACATTTTGTTAACAAAGTAGCTGACAATGAAATTTCACAAGACAAGGTAAGAAACTCCACTCCACTGCTTAACAACACTAGATGCACACAACAGACAGGGACGCTGCAGTATATCTAGTCCCCACCGACCTTCTTGTTGGTTTTCTCCCGGCGCAGTTCATGAATCTCCTCCTTCAGCACCTTCGTATTCTCTTCGAGTCGCTTCACAGCTGACGCTAATCCCTCCAAGGACCGAGTGTGCTTTTCAAGGAGATTACTCCTCACAACCATAATTTCTACGATCGTGGCATTGGCCTTCTCCAAGTCTTCTCCTCTTTCCTGGTAGAACTGCTGCCATTCGTAGGTGACCTCCAGCAACTCCTTGTACGTTCTGTCAACCTTTGCAACTGAAACAAAGGCATTCATACCATTGACCAGGTTAATGAGAGTAGCTCTGATGACCCACAAGTATAGGGGATCTATCGTAGTCCTTTCGATAAGTAAGAGTGTCGAACCCAACGAGGAGCCGAAGGAAATGATAAGCAGTTTTCAGCAAGGTATTGTCTGCAAGTACTGAAATAAGTGGTAACAGATAGTTTTGTGATAAGATAAATTGTAACGTGCAACAAGTAACAAAAGTAAATAAAGTGCAGCAAGGTGGCCCAATCCTTTTTGTAGCAAAGTACAAGCCTGGACAAACTCTTATAATAGGAAAAGCGCTCCCGAGGACACATGGGAATATCGTCAAGCTAGTTTTCATCACGCTCATATGATTCGCGTTCGGTACTTTGATAATTTGATATGTGGGTGGACCGATGCTTGGGTACTGCCCTTACTTGGACAAGCATCCCACTTATGATTAACCTCTATTGCAAGCATCTGCAACTACAACAAAAGTATTAAGGTAAACCTAACCATAGCATGAAACATGTGGATCCAAATCAGCCCCTTACGAAGCAATGCATAAACTAGGGTTTAAGCTTCTGTCACTCTAGCAACCCATCATCTACTTATTACTTCCCAATGCCTTCCTCTGGGCCCAAATAATGGTCAAGTGGTATGTAGTTGACATTCACATAACACCACTAGAGGTTAGACAACATACATCTTATCAAAATATCCAACGAATACCAAATTCACATTACTACTAATAGCAAGACTTCTCCCTTGTCCTCAGGAACAAACGTAACTACTCACAAAGCATATTCATGTTCATAATCAGAGGGGTAATAATGTGCATATAGGATCTGAACATATGATCTTCCACCAAATAAACCAACTAGCATCAACTACAAGGAGTAATCAACACTAGTAGCAAACTACTAGCACCAATCCCGGACATGGAGACAAGAATTGGATACAAGAGATGAACTAGGGTTTGGAGATGAGAAGGTGCTGGTGAAGATGTTGATGGGGATTGCCCTCTCCCGATGAGAGGAGCGATGTTGATGACGATGGTGATGATTTCCCCCTCCCGGAGGGAAGTGTCCCCGGCAGAAAAGCACTGCCAGAGCCCTAGATTGGTTCCGCCAAGGTTCCGCCTCGTGGCGGCGGCGTCTCGTCCCGAAAGGTTCCATATGTTTTTTTTTCATTGAAAGACTTCATATATGAGAAGATGGGTGTTGGAGAGCCACCAGGGGGCCCACGAGGTAGGGGGCACGCCCAGGGGGGCGCCCCCCACCCTCGTGAGCAGGGTGTGGCCCCCCTGGCCTTCATATTTGGCGACGATTTTTCTTTATTTAATATAAGGTGTTCCGTGGAGTTTCAGGACTTTTGGAGTTGCGCAGAACAGTCCTTCAATATTTACTCCTTTTCCAGCCCAGAATTCCAGCTGCCGGCATTCTCCCTCTTCATGTAAACCTTGTAAAATAAGAGAGAATAGCCATAAGTATTGTGACATAACGTGAAATAACAGCCCATAATGCAATAAATATTGATATTAAAGCATGATGCAAAATGGACGTATCAAGCTCCAATTGACTGTAAATCAGTATCAACAAGACACACCGGCATCAAATTAGGAATCAGCTAACCACAACAATTCATGTTTCACAAACTAAATCAAGTAGGATAAACAAAGAAAAAACAAATGAAGGAAAACCAGAAACAGGGTGAACTTACAGATGAGGAACCCTCGCCGGCCGGGATAGCCTCCCTTGACAGGGCATGGCGGTCCGAAGAAGTCTTCTTCTGCCCAGCCATGGAGGAGACGGTCAAAGGATAGAGAAGAGCAACAGAAATGGAAGACCTGGCGGCGGACAAAGGGAGGATTAGGATGTGGCTAGGGTTTCGAGACTCCGTCTGTCCGTCTTAAATAGCCAGAGGATCACCTCGGACGACGAGCCAAAGCGGCATCACCAGAGGAGATGCCCGTCAGACCATTGGGTTTCCGAAGTGGCGCCATGTGGCGTTCACACCCAAATACGAGGAGATGCCAGTCGATCCATTGGGTTTCCGCAATAAACGAACGAATGTGACTCTGCACCATGGCAGCGTCTCTCGAACAAGCAATTCCGTGCCTCACCGAGTAAACAGTGAGTGTTCATACCTGACCCCTTTCCGATGGGTTTTCTCAATTAAAGAAACGAACGTGACTGTGGGTAATGCCAAACAGTGCATTTGTGGGATTGACGCCCGTGCCTCTCCATCTGATCGAGTCAATAGAATTATTCGGAACACAAACACAGATGAGCGTGACTCTATATAATACCACACCATGCCCGTGTCTCTCCATCTTCTCGAGTCCACGACTTTATCGAGTAATATACGTAACATCAAGAAAGAAGCGTGGCTGTTCTTTTAAAAACAAGGAAATAACCTTTTAAAAACAGTGTTTCTGACATAGGCCATTCGGTGCGTCACAGACTCAAAAGTGAGTGTTCGCATCTCAACCCATTCTGCTAGGTTACCAATTAAATATAGGTCATTCGGCAGTGCCTCTCCTTCTGTTTGAATCAACGGAAGCATTCAGAACAGAAAACACGCAAGTGTGACTCTATATAAAACCGGACAAAGCATTTGTGAGTTTCACAACTGTGCCTGTCGCCCGAAACGTACACTTCGTCATGAGTACGCAAGTCATGGCGCCACATGACACAGAACCGTGATTCTTTGTAATTCCACACCATGCCTTTGTCGACTTCACGCTCGTGCCTCTGACCCGAAACATTGCAACACAGAGTGCAACGAAAGTCCATGAGTGTAAGAGTACAAATCATGACCCTACATGGACTTCAGGTCCGTGTTTTTCATATTCGTGTCTCTCGAATCGTCCATGCTTTCACCTTCATGTTTTCGCACCATGACGAGCGTTATTTTCTTGAAAAACGTGACTTCTACATCGACGCAACTGCGTGCCTAACGTGACTCAACCTAATGGAAAAGTGTGACTCAATAGACTCGACGCCCATGCGTATCCAAGTGAACGAGTAAGCGGAATAATTAGAACCAATACTACGCACGGTTCGACAAAACGTGCTCCCCGCGGGGGAACGAAGTGCCTCTGGTGGAAGCAAAACCATGCTCTTACTGCTAACACGCGACGTCCATGACCTTAGCCTACTCATCTACATGTACCAACAAACGTAACAACATGACGACAATGCAACACATAAATGCCTTACAGATTCGTGGCAGTACAAAAGGCCACAAGCCCCAACGCAAAGGAAAAACACGCTACAAGCTCTCTGCCTACATTCCAGCAACGTTCTTGATCGGCTGGTGGGCGAGCACATCTTCAATCTCCTTCTTTGTCGCCTCATAACTTTCCTCCACAGTAGCAAAGGAATCCTCCACTAGGCTCTTGTACTTGACGAGGACCTTAGCCTTCTCATTCATAAGCTGCCCCACTTCACCCAACAACATCTGCACCAACGCATGGCTCTCCTCATACAGATTCTACAAGCGGGCTGCCTCCCGTTCCTTCTGGTCGAGCTCGTTGAGAAGCTTCTCATTCTCACACACAGATCGAACTATAAGACCAGTGGACTTCTCCACAGAGGCATTGCTCTGCTGCAACAACTTCTCCAAGTGAGCGATGAACTGCTGCTGCTTAATTAGCTCATCGAGCAAGTCCTCGCTGGCTAAGGAATTATGTACTGCCATCTTGCCAAGATCGTCTCCATGGCGAATGCGCTTGTGGGAGGAGTCGCATCCACGCGAGAGATCGTTCGACACCTGGGCAACGGGGCAGGATATTCCTGCCGCCGCTACGGCGTAGCGGAGGCACCTCTCCCTTCTTTCCGTGGCTTTTGTCCTCACTGCCTGGTTGCTTGAACACCCAGAACCCCTCTTACCTGCCATGGCGAAAGCAAGGAGCTAGCAGCAAGAAAGAGGTGCCTGTCTCTAGAGAATTGTGGACATGGGGTGTTTGATTAGTAGGTAGCTTTTTATAACATACGCACACAAGTCAGATGGTCAAACAGAGTAACTGGCGCCTCGAATTCTCCCAATCTCTCTTAAATACCTCAAATTCTGCATGCCTGGGAAACACCAGTACTATCATTTCATCTCCCTATGCGTTCGTCCACACCGCAACCACTCAAACAAAGTTTACTTACTGTGTACATCTGTCTGTATTCCAGAGAACTTACTGTCGAATTCATACCATTATCCACTGACATTTTTTGTTTTGAAATGATATTTATATCAAAATCTTACTCCAGGTGACTCGTTCATCACTCTACCTAGTACAAAAACGTGGCAATACAAACTTCAGGTTCGTGTTTTGCTTGAAAAACATGGCATCCTGATGTGTGTTCTTTGCTTGAAAAATGTGCCTTCTACATCCACGCGTCTGTGCGCCTAACAACCAAGGAACGAACCCTGATGGCACTTTGTGGACTGAACGCCCGTGCCTCTCCGTCTGATCGACTCGACGGAATTATTCGGAACACAAACACACGGGAGCGTGACTGTATATTATACGCCAGCCATGCCTTTTAGCGCTTTACGCCCGTGCTTGTGACCCTTAACACTGCCACGAACATCCACGCCATCCCCAGTGTAAAAGTCATGTCGCTGCCTGGTACAGAACCGTGGATGTATTCAGTTCACGCCCGTGCTTCTAAAAAAGAAGCGCCACGCAACTCAGCACGAAGCCGTAGCTTTTAAAAACAAGGAGCTTATGCTTTTAAACATCTCGGCTGTCGAACCGGCCACTCGCAAAGTAAACTTTTAGCGTTAACATCTAAACCCATTCCGCTTTGTTTCCATCATAAATGTACGAAACGAGACGCTCCGACTGACCCAACCATGCCCTCATGGCATTCATGTCCGTGCCTCTTCTTCTGAACGTCTCAACGGAATCATTTCGAACACAAATATAGGATATCGTGCCGTGCCTTCCTGGGACCCATGACCGTGTGCAGAATATACCACACCAGCGTCTCTCGAATAGGCCATTTCATGCCTCATGGAGTAATACGTGGGTGTTCACCATGACTTCGAACCAAACTGTGCCTTTCTGCGATTAACGTCCATGCCTCTCCATCTGATCGAGGCAACGTAATTATTATGAAGACAAACACAGACGAGCGTGACTCTATATTATACCATTTCCAAATAACAATCTCAACGGAATCATTTTGAACACAAATACAGGAATTAACTTGCACGCATCTCCAGGTGACACCTTAGTGAAAACGCCTGTAACACATGCAGGCACGAACGTGACTCGCCCTGAAATAAAACAGTGCCTCCCTGGAACGCAGCACCGTGACTCTCCACAACAAAGCAATGAGTTGACGAGGAAAACATTTACATACACAGTGTCAGGAATGTACCTGTTGCATTAGTAACAGAGTGCCAACTCAGCTTCACTTCCACGCACCTCACAGTGACTCGCCAGAGAATATGCACTTAACACACGCGTGGACACCGCCTCCGCCGGATTCACGTCCATTCCTCTCCAAGAGAACGAGTGAGCGGAATCATTTGGAAATACCAACAGCATACACCCGTGGTAACGATACTCTGACCAATGCGTTAACATGCTTCCCTTCTTGAGTTCATGTCCATGCCTCTCCGGTTGAACTAGCGACCGGAATCACTTGGAACACAAAGAACCATCAAACATGACTCTGAGTAACACCAAACCATGCCCATGTGCATCACACAACAAAACTAAAATTAAGAAATGCTAACATCCCACAGACTAAGACTTAAGAAGGCAAGAAAAAAACAAGCTCATGGAAGTACAAAGAAAGTTGCACCACTCTTGATGTCCAAACAGCCGGTTTAAGATTCGAGACGATTCACTTTTTTCCATAGGGGGGTGAGCGCTGGTGGCCTCATTTCCATGCGCCTCACCATGAAACGTCATACAAAACGTCTTTAACACTCACAGGCACGAATGTGACTCTGCGTAACACCAAACCATGCCACGGTGGATGTCACCACACTAAAATAAAAATGCTCCGGCAGTTGAGCAAGCAAGGAAAAAAATAAGCACATCAAAGCCCACAGAAAGTTACACCAATCTTGATGTCTAGACGGACGGTCGAAGATTCGAGACGGTTCGACCATTTCCCTCTCTCCCTCCACTACTTTCTTGCTTTTGCTTTTGCACCAAAAATCTTGAACACTTCAACAGTTCCCCTCTCTTGAACACCCTCGTCTCTCCTTCTGCCCCCGTTGTCCTATCCAGCAGACCAACCAGAAATCCAAATTGCGTTCGCCTCACCCACCACCCGCCATCCACTTTGAGATACAGCCAGTCGGTCGGTGCCCGCGAAAGCATCAAAAAGCTCTCCCAGCAGCGGCAGCGACTGACGGCGATGACCCGTGCTCGCGGCGGAAGTACCAACAGAGAGTAAGGACAAAAACAAGCCAATGGATGCGACGAATCGCTCACAAGCAATCGAAGGTAACAAATATTAATCCATTACATTCCATTACCACAGGTCGATCAAAGCGATTTCCCCCCTTTTTGACGGACATGAACCCTAACCGCCACACAAAACCGTGTTTCCAAAAAGTATGTCTACACTTTTCTAGAAAAATTGAAATAAGGTAAGCACGCGTGCAATAGGATGCTACCCTTACCCGTCACAGAAATTTGCTCGCAAAATTTTGCCTAAACCGTACTGTGCATGCCAGAACTATCTAGGTCACCACTCTAGATTCAAACCATGAGAGCATCCTTAAATTCAAAACCTGGTATTCACAGGAGATTCTATATATCCATTGATTATATCTGTTTCAAATTACATGCCTCTCTCATATTAACATCCATGCTCCAATAATAGATCTAGTAGTGTGCTTATAGCATGAACCAACCTGTGCCTCTCCAACAATGGCGTTTTTTTGTCCACGGGATGTATCTCCTCTTTTTGCTGTGAAATTCAATTATGCTTCTACTGCTGCTAACGTCTGGGCATTTTTATGTAGCAAGGACTAGTAATAAGGAAAACAGAGTACCTGTGGGACAGCCTGCCGTGCAGCAAGGAACTATAAAAGGCTCACACAAAAACTATGTAGCAGCAGCAGTAAGTTAACCAATTACGTCCACAAAAACCCGGGAAATTACACTTCGATGAAATTTTTCACACACTATGTGTATTATTATTCATCCGAGAGCATTTTATCTTACAATCTAAACCATACAGTTATTGCTTCAATTTACAGAATATCATTTGTAGTGTATTTTTTCCTATAAAAAAGACTTCCCCTCACTGATATGGACTTGACAGTAGACTTACTGCTCACACCTGGCGCTAATTTCTATCACTGATTGCCCAAACCAAGGGTTAGTGGCAAGACTTGATATAACAAGAAAACAATGGATTGATCGCCTTTTTAGGTAAGCAAGTGAAAGAAAAGGGCTATCTTATGAATCTATGTAGATTAAGCTTCAGATTCTTTTTGCGCAGCCATGGAAGACATAGTTTTAAAGTTGTATCCCATTTATTTCAACGTTACTTCGTAATCCTTTTGTTACATAATCATCGTGCATGTGACGTAGAAGGAGATATTGAAACTGTTTTGTTTGAACTTAATAGTTCATATCCAGAAAAACCAATGATCTCTCCTGACCCGTCAGAAAAAAGAACGAAGCAGAAGATGGACATCAAAGCACCCGAGAAAGTGCCAGCACTAGCTTCCAGCAGGGAGGGCAACAAAAAGCAAGTGACTAGCAGCAAAAAGGAGAAGCAATCAGAAACCAAGACTGTCATTCCTCCTACAACAAAAAGACAAAAGAGAAAGGACAAAACTCAACTCATCAGCGACGGTGCTACCTTGAAGTAGCAGCAGCCAAGTCCTCTAATGATACTCCCGCCAGCAGTTCCACGCACCGACAATGATGTAAATAAAGACAAGAAGAAAAACAAAAGATAATGGTTGGAAGAAGACGAGGATAATGCCAGCAAAGAGTCAAAGCGTGATGCTATCGATGACGACGATGGCACAAAACACGATGATGATGTCATTCGTACAGAGGGCGATGGCGCTGCAGGGGACAACGGTGGCGCCACAGAGGACGGCAACGATGATGTAAAAAACATTTTCTCCACAGATTTTTTCTACCGCTTTTCACCCATGAAAACGAAACCATCCTCTATAAGAAAACCCTCTTTTTCTCAACAGGTAGAAATAAGACAGAAGCGCACGAAGAGAAGAAATACAAGTGGAAAAGAATTGGCAGCACCAACGGATGATTAAAGGAGGCAACAACAAATAAGGACAAATGCGAGATCAAGGAAGGAGCAGCATTTGATAATGTGAATAGAGCATGGAAATTACTTGAGGAACGTCATCGGCAAGATGTTAGGAAAGCCGGGTTTGGAAGCATGGAGGGATGCCAAATAAAGCGCTCCATCTGCAAGCCACTTGCAGCACACATCTACAACAAACTAGACACAGGAACCATGAAAATAACGTTTGGTGAAGTTGATCGGCAGAAAGAAATCATAATAACAAAGGAAGGCATCCACAAGGTGTTTGGATACCCAAACGGTACAGAAAGGACAGCACCAAGGCCAAAGATTTCCACTGAAACAATGAGCGAACTGGTCAGAGAACTTGGCCTCAAGAAAATGGATTTCCATCACAATGATTTGTTTAAAGAACTAGAAAAATTGGTGAAACAAGATGACGAACAATCAAATAGGAAATCAATTAAAAAAATATTCCTTATTTTTTTCAACAACATTGTCTGTGGAACAACCTCCCCTACCTTTAGCAAACAAGCCATTATTGACAAGGACTTGGACTATACAAAAATGGCAAAGATGGATTTCTGCCAGGTAATCGTCGAAAGTATTAGGGAAGGAGCCAAGATATGACAGAAGCACAAGTTATTGCCTCAGGAAGAAAAGAAGAAAAAGCATCTCAATGGTTTGGCACAGGGACCAGTAATAATGTACCTCGACTGCCTGCTGCTACCGACCGACACAACACAAATGCGCAAGATTGCCAAGACAATGGAAAAGACATCGTTACCACGAGCAAACCACCTAAAAGAGAGTGACCTAAGGAAAATAGCTAGAGCAGACATGAAAACGGACGGAAAAGCACGACCAGATGACTATCAATTTGGCAAGATACAGGTATATACCTATTGAATATACATGCATTAGCCCCTATAAAAACGGTTTCCAGTCTAACCAATTCCATCCTGCCGAAACAATGCAGACATGGAAAGGAACAGCGGAGAGGATATTCTATGCCAACACAGCAACACCTTTGTATTCAATACAGATGATACTAGCACAACAACAGGAGCACCCGCAAACCACCAAGCTACTACCACCTCCAACCAAGCGACATGACGAAGCACATGTCAGCACAAGTGGAAGCAAGGAACCATTCATAGGCACCAGCACAGGATCATATGAAATATTCGGAAGGATAGAAGAAATGTTGAAACAAGTATTCGACGAAACAAAACAGATACCCGGAATAATGACGAGGGCTGGACACCAATGCAGCGAACAAGAGAAGGAATTAGATGAAATAATGAGGAACGCAGTGGTGCAACAAACAACGGCCGTGATTGATTCTCTCGAACAACTTAGAGAATTCCAGGACATTGTTTGTAGAGTGAGCTTTCAAGAAGAGACGACGCAGAAGCTGCAGGATCGAACTGACGCCGGAGACACAGCTCCACTTGTAGATGGTAGCCACACAAAAGAAGTCGTAGCCGCCCCAGAACCAGGAGGGAGGAGAAAAATAAAGAAGGAAGAACAGGACCAACAAAACAAACATGAAGGGAAGAAAAGAATAACAAAATCAAGAACACAGAACTCGAGAATTAACCAGAGGGAGACAGAAGAACATAACTAGGTGCAAAAGGAGAAAAACAAGGAGGACGTATCAACCAACACATCAAGGGCCGAAGGACAGCAAGAACAAGGTAGAAAACTAGCTGCAGAAGCAGAGAATCAAGCTGAGAAACAGGTAAATGAAAAAAGTGACTCGAAAGCGATGCTTTCAAACTTGAACTTACAAAACATACCTTCAGTTATGTCAGGTACACGGCAACAGAACGCCACCGAAACATAAAGACCAACAGCAGCATGTCGTCAAGAACACTGAGCAAGACGATGGAAGCAATAGAACAAGCAACCCAACAACAAATAATTCTCCCTCAAGAGCGTCAACAGGAGCAGTACAAGAGACGAACAGGATCGGAGGCAGCAAAGATGTGAGTATAACAAATCAGTCTCTTCTCTCTAAAAAGTCTCTTCTCTCTAAATTAAAAATGCTCTTGAGTTAACTGACAAATCTGCAACAAAATATACACTCAGCCAGACAAGTATCATATCGACGCTCCCGCAAACGAGCCACGAGATGATCTAGCATCGACCGTTAACAGCACGGCAGAAAAACAAGAATAAAACAACAAAGAAGAGGTAAAACTTCCAAAACCACTTTGCCCAAATACCGTCAACTCATATTGTTTCAACTACCAGGTATTACAGGCACAACAAACAGAAGAGGATGCCCATGCAAAACAGAAAGTTCATATAGAAGAGCTTATCAGCACAAGAGCATTTCAGATAACCGATACAGGGGAGAAAGCCTCAGACACTCCACATGGTGACACACCAAAGGATGGCATACAAAGCAAAGAAAACGTGGACGCACAAACGGATATCCTAATCACCAGCGCAAAGGTAAAATTCAACAAGAACCAATTTTCCAAACTTTGTAAGAAATGTACTGCCCAATACAACCTGTCACAGTAATACAAGAATTACAAGCAATGAATCATGCCTTTCCTTTTTCATGAAACGCGGGAAACAAACGAGGACGGTCATGCCAAAGAACATCAAGGAGTACAGACAGAACAAACCAAAAAACAAGGGCAAATGTTGACTAAAACGGTACCCAGTACACCATCCTCAAAGACCAACGAGGTAAAGCCACACGCACCTGCTCCTACAACGTTAAAACAAAAAAGTTATGCATGCACAGATGAAGTCCAAACTTTATTTACATTTTTTGATTGAACAGAAAAAAGAAACAAATGAAGAAGAAGATGTGCCTCAAGAAGCGATAGAAAGTGCTGCTACCGCTCGACGATGTACAAAAACTACACAAGACAAAGAAGAAGTGACAGGCACGGCACCGGAGAGATTGAACGTAGGAGTCAAGCTACAAAACCTCTTTCTATAGCATATAAAAAATGCATCCACCAGAAACAAACACAGACACATTTTAATTACTTTTTGTGTTCCGACAGATGCAAGAAACAGGGGAGAGCACCAATATTCAAGGAAAACAAACACAACAACACAGGGGAATGGAACATGCAGAAGATGTTGTTCCAACAACAGACAACCTAACCTTCATAGACCAAGCCGGAAAACCGTCGCTGTCCGGGCAAGACATAACAGAGATGGCAACGTCGACGCAAGAGATCGAAAAGGTGAAGTGAGATAACCTGATTTTAAGGAAATTAGAAATTTGAGTGAACAAAGACACAAATGCAATCTCATTAACCTACCTCTATGTCTCAACAGCCACAGGACAAAAACGACGACACCGCGGAGGTCCAAAAAGCTCCACTCACCGAAGAAAAGGTCGAAGAGGCAGCACCGGCGGAAACGACTGAAAAGGTGAAGCTACAATAAAAAAAGTTCAAAAGACACACTAAACATTTGAGTATTTTTCTTAGGGAACGGACAATAAACTACAGTGAAAATAACAACCGTATTTATTTATTTTTTAATGACGCTTTTGCACGATAACGCAGAAACCTCAACAGGACACGCACGGAGACACAAGTAAAGAAGCAAAGGGCCACAGTGCATTGGAAAACCATGCAACAAACATTCCAGAGAGAGTCAGACAGCAACAAGAAAAAGGCCGCACCATCAGACAAGAAACATTGTGCTGTAAAAGATGTTGTCGCCACAAACACTGCGGTAACCCAGGGCAGCACTCAAACAAAACGTTAACCGTTGATCATACAAAACCTGGCCATCAAAGAAGGGACAAAAGATGAAGGGATCGAACACCTGTACAACAACGTCATGAAAGCGAATAGGGACAAAGGGTAAGTTCATGTCAACACCAACGAATTATTTTCTTCCAATGATTTCCTACCTTAAAAATTCTATATGTATACCTGTCAATATATATGTTGCAGGCACGAGATTTTAATAAATACAGAGACGACAACAGTAACAGTCAGCCACATGGCACAAAGCTTTGACATTGGAAAGCAAGTGGGCAGCGAAACCACGGCAGACATGCTACAGATGTTGAAAAACCAACTCAGGGGCACAAAGAGAAAGATTATATCAACATACAACACCGTAAGTAGAGCTCAAGTTTCAACAATGAATATCACTCTATCGATCAATCAACCTCTCTGTATAATTGAATTTACAAATTTCTTCTACGCACATGTGACAAAACAAGCAGGCATCAATACACATGGTCAACCATGAAGATCCATTGGAGTTCAAAAATAAAGACGCAGCACACGCCAGAGACAAGACAATTCCTAAAAGGCTTAAAAGGTTGCTTGATCTGGAAGAAAGAAAGCAACTACAAGATTTCGACATGGTAAGCACATCTCATGTTACAGATAAGAGATACAATCTCGGCACAACAATTACGTCTAACAATCAACAAATCATGACTAGATCCAAAAAGGATCTCTTATTTATTTATTTTGCATTCTTGCAGATCTTTCTACCAGTTTGCATAGGCGGGCACTTTCAACAAAAAGAAAGACCTATGGGCCACTACTTCGTTGTTACAATTAACATGAAAAAAGAGCGCTTTGAACTCCTTGACTCTTTACTAGATGAATATACAGGCACAATGGACTACTTCAACACAGTAACAAGCAGAGTAAAGAGGATATGGAAGCAAATAAGCCCATTGCTCCAACTGTCTCCAAGTAATATTGACCATTTCAAAAAGGTCAAATTGAAGGTGCCACTTCAGGGAAAAACATAAGAACTACAAACCTTTCTCCTTTTCCTTGCTCACTGTAAGAATTATTAATGCAATCCATAAAAAACATAGGACATTAGGAAAACTTCACCTAAACTGCCATACCATCTTTGGACAGCGACAATAATCAATCATCCTTCTACCTGCAGGCTCGACTGTGCATTCTGTATGTTCAAGAATGGAAAGCACTACACCAACGATTGATAAACAGTGTTACTAATAGAGGAACAAGTCCCAGAGTTGAGAAATAAAATTCTCTATCAAATATTCAGCCAATACAGAGATACGTCCGCATTGTCATTAATCAACTACACCGCAGGTTTGTCTTACTGAAGACAACAAAGTAAAATTCTACTTATCTAATTTTCAGAGACACACCAATAAGTTTTCATTTTTTATTTGAACAGATATGCTGAAATCTGAGGTCGATATGGAAGACAATGAAATGGAACGAATACATTGTGACATAATTCAACAGGAGATTCCTCCAACTCCCGAGCACATTGGGACGATCGATCAAGAGATAAAAGTTATTGACATTAATGACACAAGCAGCGATGAGGAGAAAAAACATTATCATGTGAACGGCAAGGATACCACCAAGGTGTCTGAAGAAGCACTCACGGAAGATCAAGCCCAGGCAGATGCTGGTTTACAGAGGGAACAACACGCGCAGCCAGACACTGATTTACAAAAGGAAGACAAATGGAAAGATCCGCCGATACAACCAGATAGACCACCCCCAGATAAAAACAATGAAGGCACAACACTCTCTCCTTTAGAAGTGGATAACATGGCAAAGAGAGTACCAACTCGCCAACAATAGCTTTCCAAACAGAACATGAACCCTGTTGGCGAAGATCGCATATCAGGAAGATCAGCCGAGGCAGAACATGCACAATAAGAAAAGAAGGAGAAAGGAAAGATTTTATTAGAAAAGATACTTCAAAAGAGGAAACACGATGCTGAAGTCTCAATAGAACCGAGCATCAAAAACAACAACACACAAAAGGACACACCAACACCTGGGCAGCTTAACGAGCAGGCACAGTTCGGTCACGACAAGAAAAGGGGAAGGCATCTTGCAAGAGTGCAGACAAGTTCCCCAAAACACTCGACGATTCAATCACCTGAGATCAGCTCAGCAGACATAATCTCAACTAATAGGCCATTCAAGAGAGCAGGCAAGGAAATTGACAAAGTCAACGCTCCAGCACTTGTTCCAGGAGATTTCATTTACAAAGAAAAGGCCATGCAACTCTATAGTTATCTGATGAGCCGACAAGGACAGAAACAATGCGGACAGTAAGCAGATTCTCCTTGTTCCATGGAAACGATTACACAGAGCTGCACATTCTCTAACATCCAACTAACCATTCACTCACCTAATTAATTCTAAACCCTCCTTGCTTGGAGAGAAGATCTATATAAAACCTCTAAGAGCGAAGGCTACATTTCAGGAAAATCCTTCATGGAACAAGCAGGGAAAGGAAACGCACAAATGGAGGGATCCATGCTAAATGCGTTACTGGACGAATGGACAGAACAGAAACAGTTCAACCCAGATGTCACAACTGTACTCCCTGCAGAATTCACAAATGTATGCATACATCACCCACAAAAACACCTCCGTCATTACTATGGTAGAATATTTAACTAATACCACACACTCTCTTTCTTGAATATGGTGTTAGGTCTCAATTATAATATAGGAGAGCTATCAGAATTCAACGAAGAAGATGCACTACAAGCATTTGAACAACTCGTGCGAGGTAAAAACATCCTGCACTCGAAGATGGTAAGTTAGGAACTATTACTCAACACGTGACTTATTCTCCTTGAGATTCAACAATTAAATGAATTTCAATTTTTACATCAACAATGATCTCCTCTCTCAACGTAGATCATGATACATCATCACATGGACAAGCACTACACGCTATATGTAATGAACAAGTACATAGATAGCATCGACATCCTTGACTCACTGAACTATGTAAACTACGCCGATTTGTCTTGGAGTAAACACCATGTGCATCGAGCAGAACTGGTACATACTTTTTTTACATTGATTTATTCTTTTCCTCGTGATAGTATGATACACTTACTGTTATCAATATCGCGCCCAAACAACAAAACAAAAATGCAATCACAGATGAGAAGGATGTCGGCGCTGATGAACAAGTACCACCAACTAAAAGACAAGAACGAACCAGACTGGGCAAGGATAGCAGAAAGGCCTCACAGGGTCTGCACACCAAAGCAAGAAGGAACACAATGCGGACACTTCATGGCCCAATTTGCGAAACACTGGAATGGGAAAGAACTGGTCAAGGACAAAGAAGATTTTCATGTAAGTTACCAGTACATACACATCAAATTACTTGATTTCTTTATTACCACAATTAGTTTATTCACAATGGTGGACAACACGTAACTATAAACCATGCATTTTGACATGCCTGCAGCACGGCAAGGTGGATGCCGAATGGAAACCAGAGTACGTATACACACTCATATTCGGTAAAACCAACCAAATAAAGCACCATCAACTTCCTGAAAAATCAAAGTTTTCAAACCAGAGACTACAAACCTTTTTTCACCTATGAAAGGTAATATAACTATTTTCATTTTTACCATCAGTCAACATGACAAGAGCTTCAAATATATCTTTTAGAAGCAATACCATAACTTTTTATCTGTTTTGACAGAGCGAGACGAGAAAAACCAGGATCAATCAATGAGCACCAACAAATACCCGCAACACTGGCATTCATTCAAACACGTGCGTAAGGCAAACGACCTATACGACATAGTCATGATTGACACATGGCAGGACAAATTCAAAAGGTGACTTGGTTCCTTTTCCAACTGAAATTAGTTAAAGTTACGCGGCAATCACACAAATAATACATAAACTAGAAAGAACCTTAAATTCCTGTTTATCAGCTTGCTTGTAAGTGACATTCTAAATAAAATTATCTTCTAATGTTTTACCTGTAAGGAGAGAAGTAGTATTCTCGGTAGAACAACCACAGGGGAAAAGCGCAACCCTCACTGGATCAAACCTAAAGGAAATTTTTGGGCCTACAAACAAGACAAAACGTAAAGGAATGGAAAAGAAGGTGCTCGATGAGTTAGAAGAAGCATGGGAGGGAAGCAAGCAAACTAAATACAAAAGACATAAACTATTATTAGGCCCAAGCTTTGCAGAGGTAAATTTCGAAACAAAAAAAACACAAGGATCATACAAACTCGTCTTTTTGCAACGATTTTTTAATCTCTTGGTACCGATCTATTCTTTCTAATTTGTTTTAATGGTTTTTTATTTTTTGCCTGCATAATATTCTTGGTTTAAAGGATAAAAGAAAATCTATGACGCACTTCAGAGATGATTTCAAACGAGAGAAGGATGCCTTGGTTTCTTTGTTCCTTAAGAAATGTCAATTAGACAAGCTCAAAACAACAAAAATGGTAATAGCGTTAAAACTATATTCTAAACTCTCCTATAGCAATAAAACTCTCCTCTAACAAAATAAAGATAAGCATTTTAAAAAAATACTATATTCTACACTCCCCTCTAACAATAAAACTTTTGTACCGCAGGTATTCATGCCATTTGAAAAGGAAGACCGATACACACTATTAGTTCTCGATAGATATAGAAGGAAGCTACAAATCATTGAGCCTGAAGAAACCTCTCTCGAACAATTGAAGAGGCAAGAAAACCTGAAAAAACAACGTGCTCACCACGCGCATGATGGCAAACTATGTATGCAAATTGCTGACATGGAAATCAACGAAGCCTGCAAAGTAAAGGAGCATAACAAATACCACAACCATAAAGACAAACTGGTAAGAATTGTAAATAAGAGCGTCTTTCAGTTTTACAAATTATAGTACATGTCTCTCTAAAACAAAAACAAAATGCAATTCCCATGTGCCCACGTTCAAGGAAGTATACGAAATATTACTCAGTGAAAAATTCAAAAAGGAAAAGACTAAATGGGAAGTTAAATTTTTAAAGGATGTTCCAAAGGTGAACAAAGGTGAAACCCCATTTGTTGTTCTAAGGTTCACGCATCTCTTTGAAGGCAACCACTTCATCAAAGAGATAGATAATTTCGATGTAAGTTTTCGCTGAAAACTCGCTATAAACCTGCAAGATATCATACAACTGCATGACCTAATTCTGATGTGTTTTTTCTCCTTATTTTTCACTAAATTTTTTATAGGATGGCACGGAACAATGGAAAGCACAACAACTGTGCATGCTACTATTTAGCGATCAGAATACAATCGAACCGAGCAAAATGGGCGATGAGATTAGAAAGATCTATGACGACATCAAGGAAAAGGAATAAAAAGTTGTTCATAAGCGAACAAGCCTAGCTCCGTCAAAACATCAGAAAATGGTTTAACCGCACATCATACTGTGATAATGAAGCAGCAGACTCTTTTTATTGATGTAGTACCTTGATTCTTCATTAACCAAGCATTCGAACACAAGCGAGTGCCCCAAGTCCGTCCCTATACATACGTGTGTCACGTTGACGTGCAGTTACTCTACATGCTCCTCACGCATGACCGCCAGGTGACTTTGATGTTTCGCAAACATTCCTCCTCTCTGCAACCGTGTGCTGCCGATTTCCACCAACCTATAGCATGCATCTGGCGTGAGTACAGATGTAACTCTCTAAATGAGTATTCAAACAAATGCATGTGGTGCCACCCACTCACCCCATTACAGTCCTCACTCATCCACAATGGTGCCTCTCCTAGTACACCACCATGGATCCAGAGGGTTGAGGGCCACTGATGCCCCTCGAAGCCCCACACCACTCCATGCCCGTGATGCCAGATCACGCGTGACTTTCTAGAGGCATCCGTGCCTCCTGTACCTGCATCTATGCCTCCTGTGCCTTAAATGTCGTGCCTCGCGTGCCTATATCCACGTGCATCGTGTGACACTTACCGTGACTCCTGCACGACCCGTCATGCCACGCCCACGTCACTTCACAAATGTGGTTCTCTAACCGGGTAGTCGGATCCATGCCCCTGCCGGCACACTTTTGTGCATCCAGAGAGTGCACACCCGTGACATTGCAAAACACATGTACATGCCTATTGTGGATTCACCAATTCTGCCTTCCGTAACTGCACCCAAATGTGTCACGTGCCTAACGTAATAACATGCATCGTGACTCTTACATGGTCCCACTGCCACGCCCGCGTCGCTCCTGAGACTTCACAACCGTGCCTCTTTAACCGAGCATTCTAACACATGCCTCTGCCAAAGCACTCTTGAACATCCACGGGGTTGATACCCGTGCCTCGAAAAGCAGCATGTCCGTGCCTGTGTTCGCTTCATTTCCTTGCCTCCGATGCTTACAGCCACATGCCTCACGCGACACTTACCTGTCCCGTGGTTCTCTAACTGCCTGTAGAACCCACACTTTCGTGTCTCCTGTGCCTGCATCTACGTGCCTGTAGAACCTGCACTTCCGCGCCTTGTGTTCCTGCACCCACATGCCTGTACAGAGGCTCCACTTCATCACTACCACGCGACTTCACAACCGTGATGCCTTCATTGCTGTGCCTTACGTCCTTGCACCCACATGCCTCACGCGACACTTGCCGAGACTCTTATGTACCCCGTAGTGCCACACCCACGTGACTTCACAACCGTGGTTCTCTAACCGAGTACTCGGACCCATGCCTCTGCCGCCACACTTTTTTTCCATCCAAAGAATGCACGTACGTGCCTGTGGTGCCTTCATTTTCGTGCCTTACGTACGTGCACCCACGTGCACAACATGACACTAGCCGAGACTCTTACGTCCCCTGTAGTGCCACACCCACATGATTTCACAACTGTGGTTCTGTAACCGAGTACTCGGACCCATGCCTCGGCCGCCACACTTTTGTGCATCCAGGGAGTGCACGTACGGTGCCATCATTTCTGTGCCTGCATGTACCTGCACCCACGTGCGCAACGTGACATGCGTGGCTCCTGACATTTCACAACCGTGCCTCTGTAACCAAGCATACTGACATGTGCGTCTGCCACTCCACTATTTTTTACATACGCAAGGTTGATACCCCGTGCCTCGAGAAGCCGCAAGTCCGTGCCTCCTGTGCCTACATCCACGTGCGCAACGTGACACATGCCGCGACACTTACGTGACCCACAGTGCCACACCCACGTGACTTCACAACCATGGTTCTCTAACCGAGTACTCGGACCGATGCCTCTGCCGCAAACCTTGTTGTGCATACAGATAGTGCACATACGTAACTGTAGCGCCTCCATTACTGTGCCTTACGTAACTGCACCCACGTCCGCAACGTGACACTTGCCGAGACTCTTACGTGCCCCATAGTGCCACACCCACGTGACTTCACAACCGTGGTTCTCTAACCGAGTAGTCAGACCCATGCCTCTGCTGCCACACTTTTGTGTATCCAGAGACTACACACCCGTGACTTGAGAAAACACACGTACGTGCCTGTTGTGGATTCACCTTTTCTCCCTTCCGTGCCTGAACCAACGTGGGTGGTGTCTGTGCCTTCAAAACATAATGTAAATGAGGCCTTGTAGGGTTGATGGTGAATGTTATGTTGATTGAATTAACTAGCTAACTCACATGACATAGGAGGCTGTCGTTGACAAGTTATTACGGTTTTAAGATAGAAAACACTAAACCAGTAATCGGGGTTAAAACTGATCATTAGTTGGTGTGTTGGAAGTCATGTCCTGTGCACAGCCAAGCAGTGTGAGTTGCAGTTCTCTTTAATACTTTCTGTCCTTTAACACTCTGCAAAATGAAGAGCTAACAGAACTGGTGCTTTCACAGTAGAAATCAGCATGCTGAATCTGGCAGCATAAAGGAAGATTCAGATGTCATCATTCGCTTAGAGCACTTGGCACAGGAACATCTCTCATAAGGACTCACATAAGCAATGGGGCTCATTATTGGTTTATTAATGTCTGAACTCCCCTACCTAACAAGATAGGTCACCCCACAAATGGCAGACACCTGTAAGCAGATGACAGTCAACTTATAGAGAATTTAATTATTCGCTCACTTTTCTGATGGACAAGATCCAATACTTTACAAACAAATTTGTTGAAGTGGGTAGTTACAATACTAAGCAACCCTCACAGATCATAGAAGAGCAAACAGAAATCTGATGGACGTAGGATATGATGATTCAGAGGTACAGTTATGAATTCAGAGCTACATCCTCAGGGTTGATACCAGTGCCACAACACTCTAACACATGCCTCTGCCACAGCACTCTTGTACATCCCCAGGGTTGATACCCGTGCCTAGAAAGGCAGCATGTCCGCGCATGTATTGCCTTCATTTCTGTGCCTCCGATGCTTACATCCACGTGCCTCACACAACTCCTGCCTGTCCCGTGGTTCTCTACCTACTTGTAGAACCTATACTGCCGTGCCTCCTGTGCCTGCATGGACGTGCCTGTAGAACCTACACTTCCGAGCCTAACATCAGAATAAAGGATCTTGATGCTCAAATGGACGGTTGCAGATTAGAGACGGTTCGATAGTTTACATCTCTCCCTCCCTCTTCTACTAGCTTGCTTCCCCTTCCGCAATGTAAATCTCAAAATCTTCATCACTCCCGCACGCTTTCCTCCTTCCTTCTGCACACAAACACAAATTCAAAATCAAGTTAGCGTCACCGGACAAACCGCCACCGCGTTCGCCAACCACCCTCCAATCCGACATAGACACGGCCCCACACTGCCCGCAAGAACACCAATAACCCCGCCGGCTGCGGCGATCGACGGCGAGGACTTCGACACTGGTGGCGGAAATCGCAACAAAAAAAGAGCAACGACACAATAAGCCGATGGAACCGAAGAACACCGCACAACTAATTGAAGGTAATTATCATTCTATCCCACTCCATTCCACTGGGTAGATCGTAGTGATTTTTCAACTTCAAGGAACAGCAACCCTAGCCACCGCTACCAAGGAGTTTTCCAATAACCTAAAATCAATTTGTCTAACAAATTGAACTAGCGGACATATGAGATTTAATAGAAATACTACAGCTCTCCACCCCGGAATTTTCGCCATAGGATATGTGCTCAAAGCTACTAAACCTGAAATGTCACTAACTACAATACGTCGATAGATCCAAACCCCGCAAGCATCCTTAGAGGCCAAAACCACCTGATAACCGTAAGACATTTTCTACATCGTCTGTCCCTTCAATGTAACCGTTTTTCAAATTAAGTGCTCTGGTCTGAAAAACAGTGAACAAAGAATAGTTGTACCCTGTGCTTCTAGGGTAAAACAACCCGTGCCTCTCTATCCATACAAATTTGTTTTCACACCACGCAGGTTTTTTTTCAGTGACACTCGACTCTGCTTCTAACACCTGCCCATTTTTTATGCAGCAATGAGAAATCCTCATGAAGAAGCTAAAACCCTGCAAAATACTGACGAAGACCCTGCTAAAGAGCATGCAATCCAGCAAGCTCCTATCAAAGGTTTGACCAAAAGAGTCCACTGTCTATGTACAAAAAACTATGTTGAGACATAAATAACTTAACTGCTATCCTTGACAACAATAACTTAACTATGTCTACAAATAAAACTACAGGCCACTTTTTATATATTTCTTTATAGAAAACATTAAAAATGTTCGCACACTATCTTATATTTAATTAAAAACACAGTTTAACTTACTAAATAAATCTTCAGCTCTCATTGATGATATTCCTCCCATTATGAAATATCACCTGCAAAGTGCATTTTTGTCTCAGAAAATGCTTCACCCTAACTTCACTTCCCCAGCTCCACTCGTAACCATAATTAATATTTTTTTCAATCCCCTGATTAGCTCAATCGGTAACAGTAGAAATAACCTTTCTTAACCCAAAAAAGACAACTAAAAATCCCCTTTGGGAATTTCACATTCCTAATGCATAATCGTGGAAGATATATATTTTAAATGTGTATAAATTATTTTCGGACAAAAGAATATCATTTTTTGTTACCTGGTCATTATGCAGGACACGAAGACGGTGATATTGAGAGCACACAAACAAAAAGCATGACACCTCATTCATCAGAAAAGGACACATAATAGAACATGAGGAACACACCACCTGCAGCAGAAATGGTAACTTACACCAGGCTCAACAGGACTAAACATCTAGCAACAAGCAAAAAAAAGAGAAAATCAGATACCAACACTATTTTTACTCCTGGAACAAAAAGGAAAAAGAAAAAGGACAATGCTGAAAACATCGTCGACGCTGGTACCTTGCAGCATCAGCCATTACCTCTAATGGTACTCCCGCCAACAGAACCAATCGGTTCGAAGAAACAAGTTGAACGCAAGAAGAAAAACAAATGACAAAGGGTAGAAAAAGAACAAGACAATACCAACAGCAAAGGTTCAGATACCAATGATGACGACAATGACAAACAACATGATGCAGATTTCATTCCTACAGATGGTGATGATGGCGAAGAGCACGACAACGACGCAGAACATGACGACGATGTAAAAACACACTTATGCGCTAATTTTGAATACCACTATTCAGTACCAGGGATATAACGTTCCTTTCTAACAAAACCCTTTGTTTTTTCTTATGAAACAACCCAAATCAGGCAAGAAGGACAGAAACAGAAGAAAGCCAAGCAGGAAAGAATTGGCAGCACCAACAGTTGACGAAGAACAGGAAGAAACAAATGAAGAGAAATGATAAATCAAGGTAGGGGCAGCATTCGCTCATGTCAAGAAAGCATGGAATTTACTTAAAGACCGTTACAAGAAAGATATTAGGACGGCAGGATTTGGCAGCATAGAGAACTGCAAAATAACGGGCTCCATCTGCAGACCGCTTGCAGCATACATCTACGACAACCTCGACATAGAAACCATGACAATAACCTTCGGTGATGGTGCCGAAGACAAAAAAATCAAGATTACCAATGAAGCTATCCACAAGGTGTTTGGATACCCAAACGGCACGCAAAGGTCAGCACCAAGGCCAGAGACTAGCCCAACTTCGATGAAAGAACTAATGTCATACCTTGGCTTCAAAGATACAAATTCGCGCCAAAACAACTGTTCGAGAAGCTACAAATATTGGTGGAAATAGATGACGATCAGTCAAACAGGAAATCAGTTAAAATATTATGCCTTATTTTTTTTCCACAATGTTGTCTACGGGTCAAGCGCCACTATCTTCGCCCGACAAGCTATAATGGTCGTGGACTTGGACTATCCAGAAATGGCAAAGATGGATTTCTGCGAGGTAATCATCGAAAGTATTAGGGAAGGAGCCAAGACATGGCAGAGGCACAAGATGTTGCCTCAGGAAGAAAAGAACAAAAAGCATCTCAATGGTTTGGCACAGGGACCAGTAATCATGTACCTTGACTCCCTGCTGCTGCCAACCGACACAAAAGAAATGCGGAAGATAGCAAAGACAATAGACAAGACCCCATTACCACGAGCAAACCATCTCAGAGAGAGTGACCTAGCGAAAAGAGCTAGAGCAGACATGAAAACGGACGGAAAAGCACGAACAGATGACTATGAATTTGGCAAGATACAGGTATAGTTCTGTTGTACATAAATCAGTCCTTCCCTTTTTGAAAACAGCTTCCATTCTAATCAACTCCATTCCACCGAAACAATGCAGACATGGAAAGGAACAACAGAGAGGATCTTCTATAGCAGCACAGGATCAACTTCGTCTTCAGTTAACCAGATAGCAGAAGAACATCGTAAAGAACAGCAACACCAGCACACAACCAAACTGCTACCACCTCGACCCAAACGCCGGCGCGAACCACGTATCGGCACTAGTGGAAGCACGGAACCAAACGAAAGCATAAGCACAGGAACAGAAGAAAGATTCCAAAGGATAAACAAATTGTTGGAAATGGTGCTCGATGAAGCACAACAGTTACCCGCAGTAAGCACCGGGGCTAAACACTGATGCAACGAAAAAGAAGATAAATTTGATGGAAAAATAAGGACAGAGTCGTGCAACAAACAATTGCCCTGATGGATTCTGTAGAATAACTCAGACAATTTCCGGACATAGTTTGCACAAGGTACCTCACAGACAATGCGACCCTGCAAACACTAGAGCAAGCAGATCTAGCAGCATCAAGTAGACTAGTCGATGCCAACCGCACGAATGAAATTGCAGCCACAAAAAAAAGAGAAAGGAGAAAAAGAAAGAAAAAAGAAGAAGAAGAAGAGAGGAAGAGAAGAACAAAATCAAGGGCGTGGGCATTGACAAGAAGAAGATAAAGAGGCAAAAACAGGTAAATAAATAGTAACGCATGTTGCCAATCCGCACCCTAAAACAAACGCCTGTTTTCATACCTCAACTGAAAAGAACTGTCTCAATGCTTTCAGGAACGTACCAATAGCACACCAGGCCAAGATGAACACCAACAACACGATAGTGTCAACAACCCCCAAAACAAGAATGAACGCACAAACAAAGCAACCTCACAACAGATAGTGCTACAACAACAACTACCCCAACACAAGCACAATATACGATCGACGTCAGAACCAGTGAAGAGGTCAGTATGAACATCCAATTTTCCTTTCAAAACTGGACAGAGTTATAAGTTAACTAACAAACCTCCAACAAAATATAGGCTCAGCTGGAGAACAATCAAGTCAGCAGTCCCGTCAACCAAATGCAAGGGCCCGACCCACAATCAACCGTTAGCATAACAAACTTATAATGGCAGGAAAGAAAGTTCGAACAATCAAGAAGAAGAAAGCATTGAAGAGGAGGTAAACTTCCACAGCCCACTACACCCCACACCAGGAAACTTATAATGGCAGGAAAGAAACTGGACCACAAACTCATATTTTTTGAACTCCAGGTATCACAATCATTGCAAGACCAAGAGACAACCCCAACAGACGAAGTTGTCACAGAACTGGAAGTTTGTGCACAAGAGATTTCCAGTGCCACAACATTGCAGATCACCATCACGAGTACAAAGGTGAAAACCCAAGACATCCAAGCTGATGAGAAATTAGACACTGTTATACCTGACAAAGAAACAGTCGATGCAGGCACGAATAACCCAGTCATCAACACAGAGGTAAAAAAATCAACAACAAACCCTTTTCAACCCACCACCGCAATACAACGATTATAAGGGATGTCTCACCCTTTTCTTTGAACAAATGTAGGAAACAAACAAGTACATTGATCTCGAAGATCAAGAAGCAGCGCAACCAAAGGAAATTGGAAAACACACAGAACTTTAAACAACAACATCTGAAGAGGTGAGGTTACAAAACTGAGACACAAATGAAGTTCAAACTATAATTTCAATTTTCATTAAACAGGAAGAGGAAGCAAGCGAAAGCACCGGTATAGACATTCAACAAAAAAAACTAGAGGACAGCACGAAACAAGGAGAAGCCGTAGTTCCAGCAGTAGACAGTCCTCCAAATCCAGAGAAAGAGGTCTTATAAATAATAAAATGTAACTCAACAATCAGAGATGCACACATTTCTTAAATACTTATTGGGTTGGTGCAGGCACAAGAAACTCAAGACAACACTAACAATCAAGACCATCAAACACAACCAGAGGAGCCCAATGAACAACCCAAACATGTTCTTCAAACGGTAGACAATAATGCCACTGAACACCAAGCCATCAAAAATTCACTCACCAAACAACAGCTACCGGAGACAGCGGCAGCGTCAACGATTGAAAAGGTAAAGTTACGAAACCTGCAACTATGCAACTATAAAATTGTTGCGTACAAAATCAAATAAACTCCAACCTACCACAACTGTATTCACTCCAATGCAGTCTCACTTTACCACCTCTATATTTGAACAGCTGCAAGGAGAAAACAAGGTCAGCAACAATGAACAGCAAAATAAAGAGCAAGAGAAGGTTCCAAAAACACCACTCAACGAGGAACACGTAGAACAATCAACAATAACAAGTACAGAGGTGAAAACACATAATACCTCCGAATGATCTTATAGTTCAAAAATATACATTTCACATTTCACATTCCAGAGAGGGGAGACAAACAAGCAAAAGGAGGCCACTGAAGAAGGGCAACATGATCTTCAAACGATAGACGTCAACGTCAAAGAAGACCAAGCCCCAAAATATTCATTCACCGAAAAACACGCAGCAGAGACGGCGGCAATGACAATGACTGAAAAGGTAAAGTTACATAAGTTGATCCTCTGAAAATATAAAATAGCTCTCTTGAACCTCAAATGCACTGCCACTTAGCCACCTGTTTGTTTCAGAAACTAAAAGACAAAAACGACGGCAGCGGCGATGAGCTCCAAAAGAGTGAACAGGAAGATGACCAAAAAGCTCCACTCAATGAAGAACAACCGCAACAGTCAGCAGCAGCAACGAGAACAGAAACAGAGACAAGAGAAGCAGCAACGACTGAGGAGGTAAAGTTACATAAGTTGATTCTACGAAAATATAAAGTAGTTCCATGAGAACTCAAAGGCACTCCAACTTACCACCTTTATGATTGAACAGCTGCAAGACAAAAACCATGACAGTGACGATGAACACCAAAACAAAGAACAAGACGATACCCAAGAAACAACAACCAACAAAGAACAGGTGGAACAGTCAGCATCACCAACGACAGCTCAACAGGTGAAGTTGCAAAAAATGTTTCCACAAAATGACAACTTAATCACAATCAAAATAGCTCAAAGCACGCACCGAACGCTTCGCTATTTTCCCATAACAGCTGCTATAATTAAAATAAAGGGTAGCAACACGAAGAAGGCAACAACGGTGATACAACCAATGAAGCAAACACACAAATTGTTCCAGAGAAAGAACAGAAAATATCAAAGAAAACCCTATGCTGTCATACAATGCCAATTCCACTGGCAGAGAGGTCAGTGCCATCCAAGTCGAGATTGAAGAAGAACACGGAGAAGACAACCAACAAGACATAACGGTTGACAAGGAAAAACATGATGCTAAGAATAGCAGAGACGACTGAAATAAGGATGGAGCGGAAACGGAACAAAAGGGTACAACACAAAAAGAAGAACAAAACATGCCACAAGAAGCAGAAGGAGAACAAGAAAGGAACAACACTGGACAGGAAATGTCTTCCAGCATCAAAGCAGGCAAGACAATAGAAACTTAATTGCTATCTTGTGACTTGGAATTATTTATATTAAATTCAAAATCATCGCAGGCACAATACAGAAAGGGGGCAAAGATAGTGATTCTGTCAACAAAGCCACTAAAGACCTGTACAACGTTGTATGCAAGCCATGGAAAAAGAGAAATGTAAGTTTATGCTACTTACACAGAAAACATTCTTACACGCAATCATTTTGACTGTATCATGTGTGAACTAAAACATTTTTCTAATATACTTTGCAGGGATCAGCTTTTCATTACAACGGAGAAGTTTTATGTAAATCTAGGACATGTTGCTGAAAGCTTCATGGTCGATAAACAGTACACACCAAAGCAATCGAGCCAATGCTAACAATCTTGAGAGAAAAAACTCATTGGCACACGGAGAAAGATTTTGTTGTTAAGCAACACTCTAAGTAAATATTACGGCAAAAAAATCATGTTTAAAACAATATATATGACTTTATAAATAGATAAACTTCCCCTATAACTGAACTGACAAATTCCCTTTGTGTATCTATGACGAAACAAGTAACACTCAATAAAGGAAGCCGCCGACGAAGATCCAATGTGCTACAGAAATAATGATCAACAACGGAATAGAAAAAAATTACTACCTACAAGGCTTAGATCATTTTTCAACATGAAAGAAGAAGAAAAACTGCAAGATTATCACATGGTAAGGAGATCAGCTGTTTCAAAAACAAAAGACAATTTACATATATGTTATGCAAAGTTCTCTTTTTATTTTATGATTCTAAATATAAGAAGATTTCCAAATGTTTTCTTTTTATTTTGTGTTCTGCAGTTCCTTCTACCATGTTCGTTGAGCGGGTTTGTGCAAGATGAAACTATAAGTCATTACTTCACCATCACAGTTAACATGCAAAAAACAGCGTTTTGAACTCCTTGACTATTCAACTGCATATCCAGGCACAATAGAATTCTTAAACAATGTAACCAGCAAATTAATGAAAATCTGGAAGCACATATGCACAGAGCTACAACTTTCAGAAAAAAAAGCATCCACAATTTCAAAAAGGTCAAACTGCAGGTGCCACTTCAAGGAGAAGACACGTAAGCACTTCCAACATTTTCACTTAATATGCAAGATTCAATACTACAATTACTAAAATAATTCTATCCTTTCATCTTTTCAATACAACAATTACCACTACGATTGCTCAAACATTTCTCTTCTTTCCATTTCTTGAATACAACAATCTTACTAGTACCATCCCTCTACATGCAGAATGGACTGCGTATTCTATATGTACATGAACCTGAAGCACTACTCCAATGATGGAACAACAGCAACCTTAAAGCCAGAACAAGTACCAAAGTTGAGGGAAAAAAATCTATATCAACTAATAAGTCAACACAGAGGGAATACCAAACTGTCACTAATCAAGTGTACAATAGGTTAGTCACATCAGAAACTAAACCTTACAATTTCGTAAAACTAGAAGAAGTAATATATTTTTTAATTATTGTTTTACAGATATGCTGAAGTATGAAGTAGATATGGGAGACAAAGAAATGCAACGGGCAGAATGTTGCGTACTAGAAGAGTTTCTGCCAACACACGAGCCAAAAGAACATATTATGCGTGCGACAACCACACAAGAGCATGAAGTTATTGAAATATCCAGTAAACGCAAAGAGATTATGGATGTCAGCAGCCACACCGTCGCCCAACAATCTTGCATAGATCAAGAACAAAATGATCCACCAATAGAACCAAATCAACCACCACCAGACGACAAGATACCACACCATGCCGAAGAGGAAACGGACAAACAAAATATCAACATCAATATCACGAGCACGGAGCAACTGAAACAAACAGGTACTGATTTAAAAGAGGATGACAGAAGCAACGACGTACCAAAAACACAACAACAGGTTTCTGAGCAGAAGAAACAGCATGTTCTTCTTCAAGAAGAAACAGGCTCGACAAGCAATCATCAAGGCACCTCCAGCACCATCTTTTTAGACTTCCTCAAACCAAAAACAATGGAAAAGCATGAAGAAGTTGATGAATTTCTATCAAGCCTTAACCCGCTACAACTAGAAGAATACAACGAGTTTGTAAAGATGGGCTATGAGTTCAATGTAATCAAAACATGGCTGAATGACCATGAAAGCTATGAATTCAACAAAGATGCCAAGTCGTATCTGACAATCTTGCAGCAAGAATCAGGAGAAGATTCAATGCCTCAATCATCTAAGAACAGCTCAGACAAGAAAATCTCGGTCAAGAAAAGGTCGGTAAAGCCTTCAAGAAGGCTCCTTGGAGAAATCATGATTCCTACATTTGTCCCAGGAGATTTCAAATTCATGAACAAAGCCAGAGCACTCCATGAATACCTATTCAGCAAAGAAGGACAGGACGAATGCGGAGAGTAAGTACTTTCTCTTGCATAAACAAAAAAACAAACAAATGTTGCCCCTTTTTAAACCAACCTAACTAATGTATAAACTTTTTCTGCTTGCAGTCTAAACGTATATATTAGCTCGACGTGATCTGATTGGATTACAGGAAAACAAATAATGGCACAGGTAAAGAAAGGAGATGGTGGACAGATGGAGGGCTCCATCACAAACACATTGTTCGACGAATGGACATCGGAGCAACAATACAACACAACCGATAAAGCCATACTTCCCGCATAATTTGCAAATGTATGAAGTCCATTTTGACAAAAACACTTGCATCATTTCAGTGAATACAAAGATTGAACTAAAAAGTAGAAAACTTTTTGGTCGCAGGTCGTGCTCGGTGTTAAATTTGGAGAAGAAGGAGGACTAGCAGAATTCAATGAGGAAGAAGCATTGAAAGAGTTGGCACCCCTTGTAAAAGCTGGTAAGTTAATAGAAATATAGAAACATAACTCATTCTTCCTACAGATTGCACATTCACATGTCATTTAATTCTCCTGACAAGAATTAACTTTAACTCACTCTGTCTCCAAACACTGCAGATTATGATACCTCACAACACAAATAAACACTACACACTGTACGTGCTCAACAAGTACACGAACTCCATCGACATACTTGACTCACTGAATTACAGACACAGAGACGGAAAAAAACATGGAAAACACACCATAAGGACCACCAAGAACTGGTACGTCAATTCAACCTTGTTTTCTAATTAGTTTTCCAATTCCTGCATTCCCTTTATTAATGGCAAAATCCAACAATAACACAGATTAAAAGGATGCACGCACTCATGAAGAAGCATTACGCCGAAGCGGAGCTACAAGCCAATAGCAAACCAAACTGGTCAAGGATAGCACAAACACCTAACAGATTTTGCGTGCCAAAACAGTACGGTACCCAATGCGGACACTTCATGGCTCAATTTGCAAAATACTGGAATGGCATTGAACTCATAAAAGATGATGATGATTTCAATGTAAGTGAATAGTAAAAGAGCAACAATTTTAATTTTTACAAGCAGCACTACTTGAGTACTTCAATTATCTCATGAAAGAAAAATAAAACAATATCCGATGACCTCCATGCAGCAAAGCAACGTAGATGCCGAGTGGAAACCAGAGTTCCTTTTTACCGCCATATTTGGTGAAACAAACGAAGTAAAGTGGGAGCAACTACCTGGAAGAATCAAAGAATTCAAACCAGAAATTTCAAAGTTCTTTTCCACCAAAAAAGGTAAGAAAATCATTTCTGCTTATCCTTTTTTTGTAATAACCTACCCATCCCATGGTGTTCACCAACATCTTCCGTATCACGAGAGGTTACATATTACATATCTGCTTCCGCTGACAGAAACAGATGAAACAAAAAGGAAAAAAGACAAAGCATGAGTCCATATCCAAAACATTCTCATTGCTTCCAACACACAAAGGAGGCGTTCGACCTCTTCCATCTAGTCATGAGCGACAGCTGGCAGGAGGAATACAAAAAGTGAGTTGTTTTCTATTGCACCTCAAAATAGTTGGACATAGGCCAAACATAATGTAAGAATCTGTTTCTCACTAACGGTCACCTCCAAAATTATTTTATCTCCCCTGTCGTAGCAAAACTATATTTAGGCGCATCCGTAGGGACAGTGAAAGCACGCAACTTACTGGAGCCCAGCTGAAGGCAGTATTTGGTCCAAGACCAGGACAGACGAACATACCACATCATATGGAAAAGAGGATCCTCGATGACACAGCAGAAATCTGGGAAAGCAGACAAGAATCAAAATAGAGTGACAGAGTAATATTAGGCCCAAACTTTGCAGAGGTAAACTTTTAAAAAGCAAAATATTGTGTATATTGCAACAACTACTCTTTTTATATTCTTACATGGCTATTTTTTCTAACAGTGTTTTTCATCATAAATATACTTTGCAGCATATATTGAATTTAAAGAATCACACAACTACTATTACAAAATTTAAAAATGAATTGCAAAACACAAAGAATCAGCTGGTTCCCATGTATCTCAAGGAAAATCAACGGAAAAAGCTCTCAAAAGCAAACATGGTAACAACCCTTTCTTCCATGACAAAATCAACAAATATGCATTCTATTAAATTACTTTATATTAAATTGTCATCTAAGAAACAAGTATTTTGTACGCAGATATTCATTCCAATGGAGAAGCATGACCGCTACGTATCTAAGCAACAAGTATTTTGTACACAAAGTTCACATTATTGATCCTCGAGAATCAACTCACGAGGACTTTGAGAAAGAAAATATATACATCGACAAATTGATAGAAGAAGAAGCAAGTTGAGTACTTCAGGAAAATGAAGATGCTAGAGAAGAAAGAGAAAGACAGTTTCAGGAATATCATGTTCATAAGTCGGCAATCGTAAGCATTTATACATAACAATTTTTTCAGTTTTACAAGTTGCAATATTAAAACAATTAATTACAAAATACAATATTCCCAGGTACCTAGGTTTAAAGAAGTCTTCAACATCATACTAGGACAAACAATGAATGCCAAGGGTACAAGATGGTAGACTCATACCGTGGAAGATGTTCCAGTGGTAGAAAAGGGAGAATCAACATTTGTTGATTTAAAGCTTGCATTCCTCTACAATGGTGAAAAGTTTGTCGAAGACCTGGTAGATTTGACAGTAAGTTTATATATATTTACTTATAAACAACTTATATGCACAAACTGTAATAATATACTTTTCTTCTCGGCAGAATTTCACAGGATGAGGTCGAAGACTGGAGGGCAGAGGCAATGTACATTCTCTTAAATAGTGAGATGAATCAAGTCAAAGCTAGTGAAATGGGTGACGAGATTAGCAAGATCTTAAGAAAAAATGAAGACCAAAACTTTTGATTTAGCCCGTGAAGCTAATTCTATCTAGACGTGGCAAAACAGTTTGTCAATAACTCACATTTATATGTAATGTAGTTAGAAATTGCGTGTTCATGTTGAAAAAAGAACTATTTCGACAATAGTGCGTCTCACATCATAAGAGAGTGCCAGTAAACCATAAACAACAATGCCTCTTCTTATTTGTACAACAGCAGTGACTCCCAAAACGAACCCTTACGCGTGACTCTGGAAAGCACCGTCCCGTGCCTCCAGAGGCGACATGGCCTCGTGCCACCAAACCCTGGGTTACCATGCCTCCGGGCAATATCCATACACACACATACCCTCACGCATGACTCTGGAAAGCACTGTCCCGTGCCTCCCAGAGGCGACATGGCCTCGTGCCACCAAACCCTAGGTCACCATGCCTCCGGGCAATATCCATACACACACATACCCTTACGCGTGACTCTGGAAAGCACCGTCCCGTGCCTCCAGAGGCGACATGGCCTCGTGCCACCAAACCCTGGCTCACCATGCCTCCGGGCAATATCCATACACACACATACCCTTACGCGTGACTTTGGAAAGCACCGTCCCGTGCCTCCCAGAGGCGACATGGCCTCGTGCCACCAATCCCTGGGTCACCATGCCTCCGGGCAATATCCATACACACACATACCCTTACGCGTGACACTGGAAAGCACCGTCCCGTGCCTCCCAGAGGCGACATGGCCTCGTGCGACCAAACCTTGGGTCACCATGCCTCCGGGCAATATCCATACACACACATACCAAGAGCGCCTCAACCGTGGCTAGATCCTACGCACACATGACTTCACATGCTTCAAACCCGTGCCTATGGAGGCAACATACCAATGCCTTCATAGTATGCACACACGTGCATGCACACACAAACCTATATATCGTCAACAAAGCATAGCTCTTAAGCAGACGTGACTGCACATTCTTCAAACCAGTGCGCTGAAACAAAGCAATTTGCCTTTGGCACGACCTGTTAGGAGGTTCCCTCGCGCGCTCACACCGTGAGGAAAAACGCGCCGCACGAACCAGCACGCTGCACGACCAACACACACTTTGACTTATGACCCCCCCCCCTTCAAGATGTTTATGAAAATTAAATGAGCCGAAGGCGAGCAGGAGGGTCCCTCGTGCCGGAGGCGCCGTGTCACACCGCGAGAAAAAACGCACCATGCGAACCAGCACGCTACACGACCAACACACACTTCGACATATGACCCCCCCCCCCTTTAAGATGTTTATGAAAATTAAACAAGCAGAAGGCGAGCAGGAGGTTCCCTCGCACCGGAGGCGCCATGTCACAGCGCGAGGAAAAACGCGCTGCACGAACCAGCACGCTGCACGACTGTCGGTGTCAAAACCGGCGGATCTCGGGTAGGGGGTCCCGAACTGTGCGTCTAGGCGGATGGTAACAGGAGACGAGGGACACGATGTTTTTACCCAGGTTCGGGCCCTCTCGATGGAGGTAAAACCCTACTCTTGCTTGATTAATATTGATGATATGGGTAGTACAAGAGTTGATCTACCACGAGATCAGAGAGGCTAAACCCTAGAAGCTAGCCTATGGTATGATTGTTGTTCGTCCTACGGACTAAAACTCTCCGGTTTATATAGACACCGGAGAGGGCTAGGGTTACACAGAGTCGGTTACAATGGGAGGAGATCTTCATATCGAATCACCAAGCTTGCCTTCCACGCCAAGGAAAGTCCTATCCGGACACGGGACAAAGTCTTCAATCTTGTATCTTCATAGTCCGGCAGTCCGGCCAAAGGCCATAGTTCGGCCATCTGGACACCCCCTAAAACAGGACTCCCTCAGTAGCCCCTGAACCAGGCTTCAATGACGACGAGTCTGGCGCGCAAATTGTCTTCGGCATTGCAAGGCGGGTTCATGTTGAACACAAGGATAGTGTCCGGCTCTGCAAAATAAGTACCACATACCACCATAGAGAGAACAATATATGCACCAATCTAATCTGCTGACGTACTCCGCAGCGTGACATCACGCCACGGCCAAGGCTTTACGGATCGTTTTACTGTTCCACCTCAGCGCGTTTAGCGAGGCGGTTTCCCTGGCACGTCTTGTCAAAGCAGAGATCGTGTCCCCTCATTCCGGGATTCTCATCAATACGGGCGTGGGTAACCCAACCGCGCCATTAATCGCGGTGCTTGGGAGATAAGCGAGTTTTATTAGGCTGGTGGGGGCTCATAGCTTCGGTCGCCCATATAAGGGGATAAGGATCCACCCTTTCCATTTACGCCTTCCTCCTCCTTTGCTTATCCATTCTTTGCGCACTCGAGCTCCAGCGCCCAAGTCCGCACTTCCCACCTCAACCTTCTCCAATCATGTCCGGAGCGGGAGGTAGATGGATGGCCTCCTCCGTCACGAAGGGGCAAATCAAAAAGTTGAGGAAGGCCGGATACTTGTCTGACGACATCGCGCACCAGCTTCCGGATGAGGGACGACTCATCCCCACCCCTGGGCCCCATGAGAGGGTCGTATTTCTCCCCCATTTCCTCCGCGGACTGGGTTTTCCTCTTCACCCGTTTGTCCGGGGGCTCATGATCTACTACGGCCTGGACTTCCACGATCTGGCCCCAAACTTTATCCTCAACATCTCGGCGTTTATCGTCGTGTGTGAGGCCTTCCTCCGCATCCAGCCTCACTTTGGCCTATGGTTGAAGATCTTCAGCGTCAAGCCGAAGGTCGTGGGCGGCCGCCAAGCGGAGTGCGGAGGCGCCATGGTGGGCAATATAGCCAACGTTACATGGCTCGACGGCGCCTTCGTCGAGACCATCAAAGGGTGGAAGTCGGGGTGGTTCTATATCACTGAGCCGCGTGACCCTGAATGGGCAGCAGCCCCCGAATTCCGATCTGGCATCCCCACACGGCTCACATCTTGGAAAGAGACAGACCTGTCATGGGGTAGTTCGGCAGAGGTGACCGGACTTCAAACCTGCATCAAAGATCTGATAGACAGGAAGGTCAAACTCGTCACCGTAGTCCAGGTCATGCTTTTCCGCCGGATCCTCCCATGTCAACGACGGGCCTTTAATCTGTGGAAATTCGACCCGGCTCAGCACCAAACTTTGTCCAGGCTCTTTGATACAACGCATGAAGATGCCTGGAAGGTCCTCCCATCATCGAGGATCGCGGATTTTGCGCGAAGCGCCAAGCCAATGCGTTAAGTTCAATTTTCCCATTACGGGGTATTTGTTTTCCATAGTTTTGATTCTATGCGGGATCTAAACTCCCATCGCTTTAACAGGACTAGCAGAAGAAGGCCGGACAGACCAGTTGTCCGGCTCCTTTCGAAGACCCAGCGGACACTCGTTTAACGAAGCTGCTGGTTCCGGCACCTCACGTGGTGCCGGAGAAGAAGGCCAAGAAGAAGGCCACGGGGACTCGAAAGAGTTCCCGACGCCTGGTGGTGTCGGATTCATCACCTGACAACCCCGAAGCACCCTCCGCCTCTGAGGACGAGGAGGAGGAAGAAGAAGAAGCCTCTCCCCCTCCAGTGGGGGGGGGGAAGAAAAGGAAGGCCGCCCCAACTAGGGAGGCCGGAGGGTCCAAGAAGGGGAGGACCCTTCTACCGGACTACGCCTCCGATGCCGAAGACGCCGGGGAGGAATGGCCATCCAGGGTCAAGCCCCTGGCAAAATCGTAAGTATCCGGATACCAGAATAACTTATGGCGCTCCTCTATTGTATGGTACCTTTTGAAGCCAAATTCAATCATGCAGTCCGCCCAAGGCTCAGCTCGTCGATTCATCGAGCGGCTCCCTGGATTCGTCGGATGTGAATAGCGCTTCACTTCTGACGGCCTCCTCCCCTCTCCCTACGGACGACGCCGAGGTGGAGTCCCGAAAGGGTCTAAACCAGGAGGAGGTGGTCCTGGAGGCATCGCAAGGCGACCTCCCGGACTCCAGGCCCAAAGGGGGTAAAGCCAAGAGGGATCTATGTCCGGCCCTGGGCCGGACACCGCTCTGGAACCATCAACGGTTCCAGAGTCCGGCAGGCGGCGCCTTCGTGAGAAGGGCAAGCCTACGACGCCGGCAGCCTCCGTCCGACCGGAGTCGCCGGACAATTTGCTGGAGGTGCTTAATGGCGCCTCCATCGACGAGGATGAGTGCGGTGATTCAAAAGGTTCAGTCCGCCAAGAGCGGGCTGACAGAAGCCTGTACCAGCCTGCTAACAGGCTTTGAGGTATGTATTCAAAACATATAAAAATGTTACCGCATAGACAGTAGCCCCTGATGCTCAGTTTGGTGTTCGGAAAGAAAAGCCGGACTGAGGATATAAACAAAGATATACGCAGGAGTCTAACATAAATATGTCAATATGGGAATGCAGGTTGCGTTGCTGACCTCTGCCGCACTGACTGTGGAGGTCGACGCATTGAAGCAGAACCTCGAGCGGTCCGAGAACGAGCTCGGCCATGCCAAGAAGCAGCTCGAGGACAAGGAAGGTATGTAATACCTTTTGTAAATGTATATAGAAATATGTGGTTGCAGATAATGACAGGACCAACGTGAATGTTGCAGGGGCCAGAACTCAGGTGGCAACCCTCAGGGAAGCGCTTTCCAAGGCCGAAGATAATGCGGCCATGGAGCGCTCAGAGCGAGAGAAGCAAGAGGCGCAGGTGGCGGAGGTGCGGCAAGAGCTCGATGCTGTCCCGAAGAAACATGAGAGTTTAGAGCGTGACTCAAAGAGTCGAGAGTCCGAGCTTGCCTAGGCACTTGAAAGTGCCAAGTCTGCCAAGGCCGAAGCCCAAAAAGCCCTCCAGGAGATTGAGGCGATGAAAAGGATTGCGGCGGGTAAGGCATTTTTTATGCAAAGCAAGCATGTGAAAGTAAATTACCTGTTACTTACCCGCATCCGGAGCTCTCCAGGAGCATTCGTAGATCTGCCCCACAGTGTATCCGATGCCGCCGCATTCTACCGGGCCGAGGAAGGAAGCTCGACGGAGAAAGTGTTCTGGTCCCAGTATGCTGAGGCCGCACACCCAGTGCCTTTGAGCGACCAGCTGAAGCAGCTGGTCGAGCTTCATAAGGCATCCGAACAGGCCATGAAGGGCCTGATAGGCCGGCTGTGGCCTGGTGAGGTCTTGCCTTTGAGCTACTTTGGGCTGGTGCGGCGGCTGGTGGATGCCTATCCACGGCTTGAAGTCATCAAGTGTTCCGTGTGTATCGAGGGCACCCGTAGGGCTTTTGCCCGTGCTAAAGTGCACTGGGGCAAGCTGGATGCTGAGAAGCTGGTGAAGGATGGGCCACCGGAGGGGAAGGAGCATCACAGGCCCGAGATGTATTATGAGGGCGTCCTGAAGGGTGCTCGTCTTGCAGCGGAGGAATGTACCATGGATGTAATTTTTGAGTAAACTCACTCGTGTTTATCCTGTGCACTGAAAAATTGTTCATATGCGCTAAGCAACGCTTTTTGAATTTAAAATATTACCTTCTGTGCGGCCGTTTATAAGATCTGAGAGATGCAAGTCGTCAGCTTCTACCCCCATGCCACGAGTGTTGGGGTGTTCGGGATAAACCTGAGCGCTCTTGTTCCCATTCTTGGGAACATCTAGGGAGGCGCTCATCACAATGAACAAGGCCATCGGACTTATAATGCTTTATCACTCTCACTTAGCCATAGAATTCTATATTTTTAAATTTCGGCAACGCCCCTAGTATTAGGAAGACCGAGTTCGGGGCGCTATCCACGCCTAGGACAGATAAATCCGGCTCCTCGCTCTAAGCGGCATAAGTCTTTAGGGACTCAAAAAACCTCGCGAATAGCGACCGGTCTCTCGAACTATCATGACGGCCAGTTTTAGCTTTCTCTACTGAGGTGTTAACCCAGCTCAACTGGGGCACAATCGCAGTAGTTCTCCCAGCGCTACCTTAGCCAACATTGTGGAACGTAAGGTACCAAAACAAGGGAGCCGGTTAAACCCAACTATTGACCCAAGACATGATTCGGACCCGCATATAGTGATATAAGTTCGGGGTGCCGCACTCATGAGAGTGTTCGGTCTTCTCACACCGTATTATGGGGTACTTAAGCCCCTGGTGTACTAGCCGTACCAAAGTGTACGGTTGCATAATGTCATGACTGAACATATTTGTATAAAAATAAGTGGATACAATAACAGATAAGAGCTATGTATTGTTTATTAAAAAGGGCTGCTATGAAAGCAGAACAATACAAATAGTGCGATAAGCAAGAGATTGGATTATTTAACATGCCCCCCTCCAGGGGCAAGCTGCGAGACTTTAAGTAAAATAGGTATTTAGCTCATTATAGAGACCACCTGGACATTTGACGTGGCTTGTTGTCTCCCTGGCTGTTGCATCGTGTGTTCGGCGAGTGTATTGCCGGACAGGCCTTCCGAATAGTTGGGTCCTAAAAGTATATAAAAAAGGAAATAGCAGAATAGGGAGCCCCTAGTGCGGTTGAGCCGCATTCTGGGCATGCCGTGGTTGTGCCCCTCCCCTTATGCCCATGGTATTTCCAAGGCGTAATTATGTACGCATGGTACCGCTATCGCCATCTGGCGAGGGCTGGGGTTGGGGCCGCACTGCTATGCTTGCTCGGAACGTGCCAGCCGGTTTTGTTGTAGGTTGCTTCGAGCACGCTTGACGTTGTCCGGACGTTTAACAGCCGGATTGGAGAAATGCCTTGAGAGGCTACTTTGTACTTCCGCCGCCAGGGCCGCCGTGTGCTCCTCCGTTTGGAGGGAGCGTTCAGTGTTTCCGTTGACCGTAATGACTCCGCGAGGGCCTGTCATCTTGAGCTTGAGATATGCGTAGTGCGGCACCGCATTGAATTTTGCGAATGCGGTTCGTCCGAGCAGGGCGTGATAGCCACTTCGGATTGGGACTATGTCGAAGATTAATTCTTCGCTTCGGAAATTATCCGGGGATCCGAAGACCACTTCGAGTGTAACTGAGCCTGTACATCTGGCTTCTACACCTGGTATGACGCCTTTAAAGGTCGTCCTTGTGGGTTTAATCCTTGACGGATCTATACCCATTTTTCGCACTGTATCCTGATAAAGCAGGTTCAGGCTGCTGCCGCCGTCCATGATGACTCTGGTGAGGTGAAATCCGTCAATGATTGGGTCTAGGACCAATGCGGCAAATCCGCCGTGACGAATGGTAGTGGGGTGGTCCCTTCGATCAAAAGTGATCTGGCAGGAGGACCATGGGTTGAACTTTGGGGCGACTGGCTCCAACGCATAGACGTCCTTGAGAGCACGCTTCCGCTCCCTTTTGGGTATATGGGTTGCGTATATCATGTACACCGTCCGCACTTGCGGGGGGAAGTCCTTCTGTCCTTTGTTATTCGGCGGCCGGGGCTCCTCCTCGTCATCACTATGCAGCCCCTTGTCTCTGTTTTCAGCACTTAACTTGCTTGCCTGTTTGAACACCCAACAATCCCTGTTGGTGTGGTTGGCTGGTTGTTCAGGGGTGCCTTGTATCTGGCACGAGCGATCGAGTATCCGGTCTAAACTGGATGGGCCCGGAGGGTTTCTTTTGAATGGCTTCTTCCATTGACCGGGTTTAGAGCCTCTCAATCTGGCATTAACTGCCGTATCCTCAGTATTATCGCCGTTAATGCAGCGCTTGTGCTTGTTGCGACGTGACCTGCCATTGTTGTCCTTGGTATCTGAGTTGCTAGGGATCTTGGTTATGTTATTGCTGCGAGCTAGCCAGCTGTCTTCTCCCGCGCAAAAGCGGGTCATGAGTGTCGTGAGGGCTGCCATAGATTTCGGCTTTTCCTGTCCTAGGTGCTGGGCAAGCCATTCATCTCGGATGTTGTGCCTGAAGGCTGCAAGGGCCTCTGCATCCGGACAGTTGATTATTTGATTTTTCTTGGTTAGGAACCGTGTCCAGAATTGCCTAGCCGATTCCTCTGGCTGCTGGATTATGTGGCTTAGGTCATCGGCGTGTGGTGGTCGCACATATGTGCCCTGGAAGTTGTCAAGGAATACGGATTCCAGGTCCTCCCAGCAACTAATTGACTCTACTGGCAGGTTGTTAAGCCAATGCCGAGCTGGCCCTTTAAGCTTGAGCGGGAGGTATTTGATGGCGTGTAGATCATCACCACGGGCCATGTGGATATGAAGGAGATAATCCTCGATCCATACCGTGGGATCTGTTGTGCCATCGTATGATTCGATGTTAATGGGTTTAAAACCCTCGGGGATTTGATGATCCATTACTTCGTCTGTGAAGCATAGTGTGTGCGGCGCCCCTGTATTGGGCTATATCGTGACGTAGCTCGGATGAGGTTTGCCTGTTATGTTCGGCCTGTCCGTATTTATCATATCCGGCGTGACGGTTGTCGTCACGTGACGTGGGGCGCCCGTATTTATCATATCCGGCGTGACGGTTATCCGAAGGTCGATCTTGTTTGCCTTGCCTTATCCTCCAATATGCCTCGCAGGTCTGTTGCGTTTCCCCGTGGTCTGTATTTTTGGAGCGGCACCGGGGTGCGGCTTGAGTTGAGGGCCGAAAGGCCTCTCTGTCGCGGCCACGGGGTGGCCGATCGGGCGCATCATACGCTGGTGATGTAGGTTTAGTTGCTTCCTCCTCTAGTTGGGGTAGCAGCCTGCGCTTTGGGTAGCTCTTGGAGGGGCGTTCGAGTTTATACTCTTCGGCCGCCAGGACTTCAGTCCATTTGTCGGCTAGCAAGTCTTGGTCAGCTCTAAGCTGCTGCTGTTTTTCCTTGAGGTTGCTTTCCGTGGCCATAAGCCTGCGTTTGAAACGCTCTTGTTCGACGGGATCCTCTGGCACGACAAATTCGTCGTCGTCGAGGCTTGCCTCGTCTTCGGAGGGAGGCATATAATTGTCGTCCTCGACCTCCCTGTCTGCCGCTCTCTCATGAGGGCTGGCTCCTCCGTCCTCCTGCGCTGAGTCCTGCTGGAGGGGGTTGTCTTCGGTACTGTCCGGGGTGTTGTTGTCTCCAGTGCCAGACTCGCCGTTTTTGCTTTAGCGGGATTTAGAGCGACGCCGCTGACGTTGGCGCTTGGGTTGCTTCTTGGAGGGGTCGTCCTCCTTTTTTCATCGCCATCCCCTGCTTTAGGGGTGTCCACCATGTATATGTCATATGACGAGGTGGCTTTCCAGTGCCCTATAGGTGCTGGTTCTTGATCGTCTCCTTCATCGGCGTCCATACCGTCGATGTCTTCAGAGTCAAAGTCGAGCATGCCGGTTAGATCGTCGATAGTGGCTACGAAGTGGGTGGTGGGTGGGTTTCGAATTTCTTCGTCGTCCGCATCCCAACTTGCTGACCATAGTCCGGCCAGGGCTCTCCTGACAAAGAGAGAGACTTTAGTGAATTCAGGATGTCGCCAAAGGGCGAGTGCTGAAAGACGTCCGCGGCGGTGAACTCCATGATCGGAGCCCAATCGGGTTCGATCGGAAGGGGTGTGGGAAATTCGGAGTCCGGAAAGGAGTCCGGCACCTTGGAGTCACAGGCCTCACAAAGGACTAGGCCGATATCCGGCTCGATCGCCGTAGAAATTGCGGCTCCTGGGGCGGCGTCCAACCGTCCGTCCCTGACTGGTGTGGTCGGCTTCGAGCTAAGGGTCAGAGCGGACACCTGAGCGGTGCTCTGGGCGCTGTCCGACGGCAGAGCTAGATCATGCCCATCGTGACAGTGCGGTGCGCTCGGCCGTGGCTCGAATCCGTTGAAGATCAAGTCCCCGCGGATGTCAGCCGTGTAGTTTAAGCTTCCAAATCTGACCTCATGGCCAGGGGCGTAGCTTTCGATCTGCTCCAGATGGCCTAGCGAATTGGCCCGCAGTGCGAAGCCGCCGAATACGAAGATCTGGCCGGGGAGAAAAGTCTCACCCTGGACCGCGTCATGCTTGATGATCGAAGAAGCCATCGGGCCTAAAGGTGACGACACAGAGGAACTCTCAATAAAAGCACCAATGTCGGTGTCAAAAACGGCGGATCTCGGGTAGGGGGTCCCGAACTGTGCATCTAGGCGGATGGTAACACGAGACAAGGGACACGATGTTTTTACCCAGGTTTGGGCCCTCTCGATGGAGGTAAAACCCTACTCCTGCTTGATTAATATTGATGATATGGGTAGTACAAGAGTTGATCTACCAGGAGATCAGAGAGGCTAAACCCTAGAAGCTAGCCTATGGTATGATTGTTGTTCGTCCTATGGACTAAAACTCTCCGGTTTATATAGACACTAGAGAGGGCTAGGGTTACATAGAGTCGGTTACAATGGGAGGAGATCTTCATATCGAATCGCCAAGCTTGCCTTCCACGCCAAGGAAAGTCCTATCTAGACACGGGACAAAGTCTTCAATCTTGTATCTTCATAGTCCGGGAGTCCGGCCAAAGGTCATAGTCCGGCCATCCGGACACCCCCTAATCCAGGACTCCCTCAACGACCAACACACACTTAGACCTATGCCCCCCCCTTCAAGATGTTTATGAAAATTAAACGAGCCGAAGGCGAGAAGGAGGGTCCCTCACCCGGAGGCGTTGCATCATACCGCAAGGAAAAACTCACCGCACGAACCAGCATGCTGCAGGACCAACACACACTTCGACATATGACCCCCCCCCCCTTCAAGATGTTTATGAAAATTAAACGAGCCGAAGGCGAGCAGGAGGGTCCCTCGCGCTGGAGGTGCTTTTATTCAATTTGGTAAAGTTATACATCCGTGCCACTCCTAGTGTTCACCTGTGCCTATAAAGAAGTCACACGATTGAACAATTCTGAAGACTCTCATTTTACATTAAAAAGTTGCTTTTTTCGTTACTTGAAAGGTCACATTTGATAGTGTTGATAGTCCCCGCCCGTAACTACCCCATAAATCTCCATTACCAGGAAATATAATGGGAACAGAAAGGGAAACAGGAAAGGGAAATAGGGAACCAAGCGCGCCAACTGGTATTTTTTTTATCTTTTCGTGCAGAAAGGGAAAATGGAAAAATATTGTAGTATGAGGGTCAAAGTGCAAAACGCACAAAACCACAAACCGGAAAGGGAAAACCGGGAACCAACCGCGCCAGCTGGTTTTCCCTGGCGGGAGCGCTCCGCGCGCGACACTTCTCATGCGCGGAGCGCTCCCGAACCGCTCGTTACGAGCACTCTGAAGGAGCGCTCGTTAACTAGTTGCTCTCGTAGTCTTGACTCCCGCCTGATATTTTTTCTCCGGCCCGATAACCCATACCGTATAGATACGGTGTCCCTCCCCCAAAAAAAGAAAAGTTCGCACGACCCATGACCAAGTACGACCTGCTGAAACCAGCTGCATCAATCACGCAGCTCCTCCATCGTTAACGCAGTACCCTAGTTGAGGTTCTCGGTGGCGGCGATCTCGTTGGCGGCCATCTCGTCCAAGAGCGCATGCAACGCCATCGTGTACCTCTAGCGCTCGCTGGTATCGCATCCCGTTTCCCCATATTTGTCTCGCTCGCGGAACCATCAAACAAATTGATGCCGTTCTCTTCATAGTGCTAAACCTAGCGGGCGGGTAACCTAGCTTCCTAATTGATGTGTGCACGACGTCTACCGTTATTTCATGCGGAGGCTAACCTAGGTATCCGGCGGCGTAGGTTATCACGGGTAGCGTTGCTCCTCACGATTCAAATTGATCACGACTGGTGCCTTGGGCATCTTCCTTACTAGGGTTGACGTACCTTATCGCCGATGACCGGTGTGGAGAGGGGGGAGGATCCATGGGTGGGCATAAGTCCTTGCCGTCGGTTGTGTGCACGATCAGAACGCCCTCAGTTGGGGAAGTTTACTTAACGTTCGTTATCCTCTGCTATGTGTTGTATATTTCAGTATTGATATTGTTTGCACATGTGATGATATTTATTATTTGTTGTATGAAATGGCGGAAAATGAGTTAATTGATATCATGGTAGATATGGAGGTTGGAGCACCACTGAAAGACTAGATAGATGATTGGTCAGATGATGAAAATTCATATCGTGGAGATTGGTTAGAGAATGGGAATGAAGGGGAAGATGTTAATGTGTGTGCCATTATAATCTTGTAATTTTATTTGTGGCATATGACAACATAATATTCTTGTATTGAAAATTTACTGATGGCCGTGCATGATGATGTTGAGGAAAACAACTCCAAGGTCTTGAATGAAGTTTACATAAGTCAGGTACAGAAGTGGAACTTTTTATTGGCATGCAAAGTGATTTTTTGTGGAATATAATATGATAACTAGTTATGGAACTGTGTTGAATTGTTCAGCTGATTTCAGGATCTCATAATGCATACGAGTATTATGGTGAATCCAACGCGGAGACAAGCGTTGATGATGAATCAGTAGATGCAACCGATTCTTGTGAGTCGCAATCGTCGGTCAACATCAGTGAGGTATGTATGTATTCAATGTTGCATGGAAGAAATACTAAAGCATGGAAAATTATTCTCATGTCAATGTTTTGTTTGTGTAAGTGAAAGAAGATGAGGGGGAAGAGAATGTTCAAGATACTACCCATGCAGATGATAAGAGGGATATGATCCTGAAGATAAGAGATATGACTTTTATGTCTGAACCAGTTGCATTTGTTTTCTACAACACCTATGCTAGAGATAATGGTTTCAGCATTATAAAGGATAAGGTCAAGTGGCAAAACTAAGTCACATCAGATGTGTTTGAGGCGGTATGTTTGTTCAGAGAAGGGAAACATGGCAGCAAGTTGCTAACCACGGAAGGACGCAGTTGTAGGCCCAGATACTAGTCACACTGCAACTGTGAAGCGCACCTGACCGTGAAGCTTGACAAAAAGCATGGGGTTTGGTATGTTGCAAGTTTTGACAACAAGCATAGCCATATGTTAGCAAGACCAAATGAAGTACCTTTTCTTTGGTCGCACAGAAAAATCAAAGAGTACCAGAAAGCTGAGATATTGTCCATGGGAGCCGCACGGATTAGAATTCAGACTATTATGGGTTCCTTCATCAGCAAACATGTATGGTACGACGGTGTTGGATTTGCGGGGCGTGATATATACAACCTTTGCACTAGGGAGAAGAGGAAGATGTCTTCAAAAGGTGATGCTGCCATAACCATAGACATAATGGCCACTAGGAAAGAGAGGGATCCTAGCATCTTTTTCGAATACAAGCTAGATAAAGTAGGAAATATGAATAGAATGTTCTTGTGTGACTAGCAGTCTCGTCAGGACTATGAGGACTTCGGCGATGTGGTTGTATTTGACAGCACGTACAAGATGAATCACTATGGTATGATATACATACCTTTTGCTGGTTTTAGCAATCACCAGAAGACTACTGTTTTTGGTTGTGCCATAGTGTCGGACGAGACCAAAGATACATATGTGTGGCTGCTCCAAACTTTTATGAGGTCCATCTGTCAAAAGCTGCTGAAGAGTGTAATCACAAGCACCAATGCTGCGTTGATCAGGGCAATTCGCGAAGTCTCTCCAGATGCATGGCACTGTATATGTACATGGCATATAGAAAAAAAATATGAATATACACCTTAGTCACAAGTTCTTGAAACAGTTCCGAACTCTTCCGCACTACACCACGTCCATTGCCACGTTTCAGGAGAGATGGCACGCGTTTGCCAAAAGATGGCAGTCGGAAAAAATAGTGGTTGAGCCGGATGTATAAGAAGAGGACTATGGGCCGTAGCTTATCTTACAGAGGGGTTTTGTGATGCGGAGCATCCCTACGTCATCCCCATGGACTCTACTACAACTCGTCAAGCACCTCGAGGACCAATAAAAAGAGCACGTGCACGCACCATCAAAATCGAGGTTAATTCTTTCCTCTCCGAGTGTCGTCCGGTTTCACTTGAGAATGGGGTTCTACCTCAAAGAGATGTGTTATGCATTCTTAGGTACTTCGGAGATCGTCACGAGAAAGCACGGAGGGATCACCAAGTTCACCGAAGACCTACGGAGGAGGAGAAGGAAGAAGGACACGCGACAAGAGAGAAGAAGGAGGAGCCCAGGACACCGCGGGTGCCCGGTCACTTTGGCCCCGGAGGCCCGACTCCTCCCCCGGCGCCGCTCCCAGCCGACCCCGGGTGCCCGGCCATGGAGGGCCCGGGTGCCCGCACCACCCCGGGCGCTGCCCCCAGCCACCCCCGGGTGCCCGGCCTTGGCCCCCGGGGTGCCCGGCCACCTTCTAATGATAGTAACTCTTCAACTCATACATTGTTTAATTTCCCTTCGTGCTTACCGAAGGATGGTTGCTATGATGATTGTTATGATCCCTTTGATTCTCTTGAAATATCCCTTTTGAATGATGGTTGCTATGCTTGTGGCCAAGATGCCAATAAAAATTATGCTTATGGAGATGAACTTGCTATAGTTCCTTATGTTAAACATGAAATTGTTGCTATTGCACCCACGCATGATAGTCCTATTCTCTTTTTGAATTCTCCCAACTACACTATATCGGAGAAGTTTGTGCTTATTAAGTATTATGTTGATGGTTTGCATTTTACCATTGCACATGATGATTTTGATAGATATAATATGCATGTGCTTGCTGCTCCTGCTTGCAATTATTATGAGAGAGGAACTATATCTCCACCTCTCTACATTTCCAATATGATAAAATTGCAAGAAACTGTTTATACTATGCATTGGCCTTTACTTGGTGTGCATGAATTGTTCTTTTATGACATGTCGATGCATAGGAAGAGAGTTAGACTTTGTTGCTGCATGATATATGTTACTTTGTGCTCAATACTAAATTACAAATCATTGTTAATGAAAATTGGCTTTGATATACCTTGGGATCTGGATGGATCCATTACTTGAGCACTATATGCCTAGCTTAATGGCTTTAAAGAAAGCGCTGCCAGGGAGACAACCCGGATGTTTTAGAGAGTCATTTATTTCTGTTGAGTGCTTTTATATAGTCTAAAAACAAAAAAAAAGAGGGGAACCTAAAAACTTTTCAAAAAGGAAAGTGAAAGTGAGAAAGACAAGCATTGTTGAAGTGGGAGCTTGCCTTGAACTTTGTTCATGCTCACGGGAACTTTGTGAATCTTGATTACAGGAACTTTTCATAAAAAATAATGTGCCAATGTTTGCCTTTTGGGCTGTTTACAATGCTTGTTGGTTTGTATGGTGCAGGACAGAAACTTTGGCTATAGTGCGCGATTTTACATTTTTAACTGGACCATAAAACGGTTCTGATTCTTTTTGCACTTTATTGTTGTACAAATTTTTTATTTTTCCTAATTTTGGTAGAATTTTTGGGGTAGCAGAAGTATGGTGAACATTCAGATTGCTACAGATTCTGTTTTTGTTGCATAGATTGCAATAGTAGATTAAGCCCTGGAAAAGTTATATTACAGTAGACACAATGCAAAAACAAAATATGAATTTGTTTGCAACAGTACTTAGAGTAGTGATTTTCTTTATTATACTAACGGATCTGACCGAGTTTTCTGTTGAAGTTTTGTGTGGATGAAGTGTTTGATCGAGAAGGTCTCGATATGAGGAAAAGGAAGAGAGGCAAGAGCTCAAGCTTGGTGATACCCGAGTGAAAGTGCAACTATCCCTAGGTGGTTTTGGTAATTCCTAACAACATATAGCTCATTGATCTAATATCATTCCAAGATGAACATTTCAGGAAAAGCTCAATGAATGGCATGGCATGTATGAGGAAAGTGGATCCCTCAAAATACATAAGGATAAAAGGATTGGCTCAAGCTCAAAAGCTCAAGACTCTACATTTTACATTTTAGTGATCCAAGATCACATTGAGTCTATAGGAAAAGCCAATACTATCAAGGAGGGATGAGGTGTTGTTTAATGAGTTTCTTGCTCCACAGTGCTTAGTGATATGCTCCAAAAACCCTCAACTACCTTCTCATATCCTCATATGACCCAAACCAAAAGTCAAACTCGGCCCTGCCGATTCTTTCTATCCGGCGCCACCGAGTTCAGATGTCATAGCCACTGCCACAAACCCTAGGCAAATCGGTCTCACTGATAGGGATCTCGGTCTCACCGAGATGGGATTGTAATCTCTCTGTTTCCCTTCGTAACGTTTCGGTACCACCGATATGAGCGATCGGTCCCACCGAGATTGCAATGTAAACTCTCTGTTTCCTTTTAGTAACATTTCGGTCTCACCGAAATGAGCGAACCGGTCTCACCGAGTTTACCTGACCAACTCTCTGGTTAGCTTATTACCACAATCGGTCTCACCGAGTTTGTGTAATCGGTCTCACGGAGATTACGTGATGCCCTAACCCTAACCATATCGGTCCTACCGAGTTGCATGTCGGTCCAACCGAAAATCCTAATAGTCACTAGATTTACTAAATCGGTCCGACCGAGTTTGTTGATTCGGTCCCACCGAGATTGGTAAATTGTGTGTAACGGTTGGATTTTGTGTGGAGGATATATATACCCCTCCACTTCCTCTTCATTCATCGAGAGAGCAATTAGAACAAGCCTACACTTCCAACTTGCTGTTTCTGAGAGAGAACCACCTACTCATGTGTTGAGGCCAAGATATTCCATTCCTACCATATGAATCTTCATCTCAAGCCTTCCCCAAGTTGCTTTCCACTCAAATCTTCTTTCCACAAAATCAAAATCCTATGAGAGAGAGTTGAGTGTTGGGGAGACTATGATTTGAAGCACAAGAGCAAGGAGTTCATCATCAACACACCATTTGTTACTTCTTGGAGAGTGGTGCCTCCTAGATTGGCTAGGTGTCACTTGGGAGCCTCCGACAACATTGTGGAGTTGAACCAAGGAGTTTGTAAAGGAAAGGAGATCGCCTACTTCGTGAAGATCTACCGCTAGTGAGGCAAGTCCTTCGTGGGCGACAACCATGGTGGGATAGACAAGGTTGCTTCTTCGTGGACCCTTCGTGGGTGGAGCCCTCCGTGGACTCGCGCAACCGTTAACCTTCGTGGGTGGAAGTCTCCATCAACGTGGATGTACGATAGCACTACCTATCGGAACCACGGCTCAAAAATCACCGTGTCTCCAAATTGCGTTTGATTTCTCCAAACCCTTCCCCTTTACATTCTTGCAAGTTGCATGCTTTACTTTCCTCTGCTCATATACTCTTTGCATGCTTGCTTGAATTATGTGAAGATTTCTTGACTTGTGCTAAGATAGCTAAAATCTGCCAAAGACTAAAATTGGGAAAAGGTTAAGTTTTTAATTGGTCAAGTAGTCTAATCACCCCCCCCTCTAGACATACTTCCGATCCTACAAGTGGTATCAGAGCTTTGGTCTCCATTTTCTTTGATTTCCATAGCTTTTGGTGGTCATGGCCTTGGTTTCACAACCTAGGAGAGTATGCCGTCTAGCGAAGGAAACTATCACCGTAGAGGTCCTTACTTTGATGGTACTAATTTTGCTAGTTGGAAGCATAAGATGAAAATGCATATTCTCGGACATAACCCCGCCGTTTGGGCTATTGTGTGTATTGGCTTGCAAGGTGAATTCTTTGATGGGAGGGAACCAAACCGTGAAGCTAGCGTGGAAGAGTTGAAGATGCTGCAATACAACGCTCAAGCTTGTGATATCCTCTTCAACGGATTGTGCCCCGAAGAATGCAACAAAATCAGACGTCTTGAGAATGCAAAGGAAATTTGGGATACTTTGATTGATATGCATGAAGGTACCGACTCCGTCAAGGAATCCAAGTTGGATGTGCTCCAAAGTCAACTTGACAAGTTCAAAATGAAGGATGGTGAAGGTGTCGCTGAAATGTACTCTAGGCTTGCTCTTATCACAAATGAGATTGCGGGCTTAGGAAGTGAAGAAATGACCGAAAAATTCATCATCAAGAAGATCCTAAGAGCATTGGATGGAAAATATGATACCGTGTGCACATTGATCCAAATGATGCCAAATTACAAGAATCTCAAGCCAACAGAGGTCATTGGAAGAATTGTTGCTCATGAGATGTCACTCAAGGATAAGGAGGAACTTCACAACAAGTCAAGTGGTGCTTACAAAGCCTCATGTGAAGCCCCTACATCATTAAGTGAGAAACAAACCTTCAATGAAGAATTGAGATTAATGGTGAAGAACTTCAACAAATTTTACAAGAGTAGAAGCAAAAAGAGAAGCTCCAACTCAAGGTCCTACAATTGCTACAAGAGATCTTCCAGTCGAGAGCGCAATTGCTACAATTGTGGGAGACACGGACACTATTACAATGAGTGTACGACACCCCACAAAAGAAGACAAGAATCACCTAAGAGGAGAAGTAGAAGATAAGAATAACCACCAAGAGAGAGAAGGAGCAGAGATGATCGTTATGAACCAAGAACATCCCGGATAAGCAAAGATTCGGAAAGGAGGGACAAGTCATCAAAGAGCTACACAAAACAAAGACATCAAGATCATGTTGGTGAATGGGTATCCGGTTCCGACTCTGAACATCACTTCGAGAGAAGCTATCACTCCGACTCCGAACATACTCAAGATGAAGGTGTTGCCGGTCTAGCTCTTGTGTCAACCAACTCCCACGACATATTTGATTCAACAAATGAAAGAATTGGAAGATGCTTCATGGCTAACGGCACAAAGGTAACACACCACGAGTATGTTGACTTCAATAATGATGAAGATGACTTGTTAGGTGATGATGATTTACTTATTGACAACTCTAGTGATGAATACTCTATGAAACGTCAATTAATCATGCTAATCAAGATAAAACGAATGACGACGATAAGGAGAAAAATGAGCTCCTAACTAAAGATCTAAACACTCTTAAGTTAGCTCATGAAACTATCTTAGGGGATCATCGAGAACTTTTAAGGACTCATGAGAAGTTATGCTTTGAAAAGCTCAATCTTGAGCAAGAGCATGCGTTCTTAAAGTCAATCAATGATGATCTTCGCAAGAAAAGTTGTTCTTACATTGCCAAGCGTTTACTCTTATCTACTTACATGCCTCATGTCAAGTCTAGTAACAAAAACAAGAAGGATTCTTCCTCTAGTAGTAACAATAATCATGCTAAATCCAATATTGTTGCTTCTAGTAGTTCTCTTGATTCCACTAATGATTCACTTAGCCAATTTACACTTGAGCAAGAAAATAGCTTATTGAAGGGAATTATAGAGAAAGGTGTTTACAAGAGCCTTGCCGGGAGTAAGCAATTCGAGGAAATTGTACGCAAGCAAAGAAGGCACTACAAGAACCAAGGTGCTGGTTTTGAACGAAAGTTCAATGCCAACGGAGTTGAGTGGGAAGAAGATGTCAGGACCCCGACTCAATGCCACATCGATCTAGCATGTAACACCTCATATCACTTTGCGGCATCACGCACGGTATTCCCACGGGTGTCGCCTTACCTTTGCCCGGGACCGTTTGCGCCTTTTGGCACACGTATATGATAGTGTCGCTAGCATCCATATGATAAGGAGCCCAGGCTGACATGGCTAGTCGTAAACCCAAAGTGGCACAGACTTACAGGGACAGGCATCCATGACCCAGCATCGAACGTGTCGGTCATCAGCGAGTGAATCCAGGCTGTAGCACTGGGCTAGCAGGACTCCGGTGAACCGGGCTGTAGCGGCTAACAGGACTCCGGTATTCATCGCGTGACATTTCCCCGAAGGGACGGACACAGGAACGAAGGACACATGCCGGCCAGCCTAAGTGTTCCGGAGCAGTAGCAAGCTACCATGGCTCAGTGAAAAACTAGGAGACATTTCCCGGTAAGAGAGGCTACTAAGGATAAACAACTAGATATCCAGATCCCACACATACCAAGCATTTCAATAACATACACACAATATGCTCGATATGTGCAAATACAACATGGCATCACGACATGACTCTACAACTCAAGTATTTAATCAATAGGCTCCGAGGAGCGAGATATTACAAACAGGGGTCTCACGACCCAACATTCAGAGCATACAAGTCAAAGCACAAGCGGAAGCTATCATGTCTGAGTACAGACATCTATAAATGAAAAAGGCTGAGAAGCCTGACTATCTATCAGATCCTGCCGAGGGCACAAGATCGTAGCTGAGGTAACAAGCTAAACGTCGAAGTCCACGCGGAACTACTAGCGAGACCGAAGTCTCTCTGCAAAAACATAAAATAGGCAAACGTGAGTACAAATGTACCCAGCAAGACTTACATCAGAACTAACTACATATGCATCATTATCAACAAAGGGGTGGTGGGGTTTAACTGCAGCAAGCCAGCTTTGACTCGGTGGCTATCCTAAACTACGACTGCGAGTAACTCTTTTGAGGTGGCGCACACGAGTCCACATATTCACCATATCAATACACCACTATGGATCCGCTCCCGTCTCCCTACGAGAACGCCATCCATAGCACTCACGCTTATCTTGCGTATTTTAGAGTATCCACTTTCACTTGTCTATGAACTGATATAAGCAACCCAGAAGTCCTTTTCCGCGGACACGGCTATTCGAATAGATGATGTTAACCCTGCAGGGGTGTACTTCTTCACACACGCTCTCACCACTTACCGCCGTTTACACGACATGTACTCGGCAACCGTCAAGCGGAAGCCCAACGTGGGTGTCGGCCACGGCCTACCTAAACACTCGAGTCTCTAGTCCAGGTTTATCGCCGATTCGGGTTCCATCCATGAGGAGATCCGGCCGGAGTTTCGCTCACAGCCCCAAACGATGTGTATAGGGTTCCGTGACACCAAACGGGCGCCCGGTTTACCCGGACACGTGCCTACCGTATCACAGCCCACCCCTACGGTCAGCGCTGCGCACGGCCTCCAGCATACTACAAACACCATAAACTACTTGCAACTCCTGGACAGAGGACAAGGGTGATCAAGAAGCCGAGAGGGTCCATTGGTTTCGGGCCCAATGTGTGGTAGTAGCTGAATCATGGATCAAAAACACAGAACTCAGTTCCTGAGGACGGCTGCAATGAGACAACCCACCATGTACTCCTACATGGCCTCTCACCGCTACCTTTACCAAATCGTGTTCACACACTTAGCTCACACACAGTAGGACATGTTCACACACCTCTGATTCATCCCCGACGAATCAGACCTGACTCAACTCTAAGCAGTAGCAGGCATGACAAACAAGCATGAATGAGTAGGCACAACAAGGCTCAAACAACTCCTACTCATGCTAGTGGGTTTCATCTATTTACTGTGGCAATGACAGGTCATGCAGAGGATAAAGGGGTTCAGCTAACGCAGCAAGTAACAGATGAATCGGTGTTGTCCTAATGCATTAAAAGAGAGCAGGAGCGAGAGAGTAGGATTGTATCGGAATGAACAAGGGGGTTTTGCTTGCCTGGCACTTCTGAGGACAGCATTGAGTCTTCATCAGTGTCAACGATCACATCATCGGTATCACGTCTATCGAGAGGGGACAAATACCGGCAACACAGAAGGGAACACAATCAATGCAATGCACAATATGATGCATGATCATGACATGGCAAAATGAATGTGTTTTCGGCTAATGCATCTAGCAACAAGTTAAATGGAGTTGGTTTGAACCCTAGGTTCAAATTCAAACTCCACATGTGATTATTTAAATGCCATTTATATGATTTGTGCTAAACAGCAGTTATAAGTTGTTCTAACATGCATGAGAATGGTACAGATGGATTCCTTGAATTTTTCTGATAATTTTTCATATATAATTTATTTAATTTGGAGTTACGGTTGAATTTCTATGAATTTTCGAAGTTTTGGATATTTTCTGAAATAAATAAATCATTTCTGATTTATTTAAAAACTCCAGAAAACATTTACTGCATCACTATGACATCACCCTGACGTCATCAGGTCAACAGGGCGGGTCCAAGTCAAACCTGACATGTGGGGGCCACACGTCAGTGTCACAGGGCTGCTTAGCTCACTGACAGGTGGGACCAGGTCAACAGCCACGTCAGCTTGGTCAAAGCTAACGTGTGGGCCCACGGTGGTTAGGTTAAGACTTAACAGAAAATGATAAGGATTAAATAAGGGCGTGGGGCCCATACGTCAGCGGCTCTGGGGAGGGTTAGCTGGCCGTGATTAGTGCTAATCACGCGGCCACGTCGGCTAGTGACGCCGGCGACCATGGCGACGGCGGGACCTCGCCGGAGTTGCTCGGGATGGCGCTACAGCCCGCGGCTAGTCGCGCTGAGGGCACCAAGAGGGAGCCCGTGCTCCCGCGCATCTAGTGGCGCACGCAGCTGGGCACAGGGAGGCCGGGGTTCGGAAACGGGCTCCTGGCGGCGGCCGGAGTTTGGGCGTCGGGCATTTCGACGCTGCTGCTTACAAACGAGGGAGCTGAGGCGCTGGAGGGGCTCTACGGGTCGCGGCAAGCACAACGGGTGCACGCCCGTGACCAAATGGTCACCGGGGTTTCGCCGGCGACGAGCCCGTGCGGCGGAGCGTCTCGGCTCCGGTAGAGGGGGCGGCTAGAGCTCGAAATCGGACATGGGGTTAGGGGGAAACGAAGCAGGGGCTCACGGGGATCATGCCGGGAGGGTCAGCGAGCTCGGGGAAGCACGAACGGCGGCGAATCGACGGCGACCATCGGCGGCGGTCGAGGACGAAGACGATGGCGTGGAGGCGATGCAGGGCTTCCCGAGGGGCTTGGCTCGGTGGGGAGGAAGAGGGGATCGAGGCGGAGCTCCCTGGGGCGTCGGTGAGGTGTGGGGGTGGCGGTGGCCGCGAGGGAGCTCGTCGGTGGCGGCGGCTCCGTTCGGTCCGGGCGGGAGAGAGGGAGCAGAGGAGGGAGGGTCGAGGGGGGGAGAGTGAGCGAAACGGTCAGCGGGATCGGGACGGCCTGCGGGAGTCGTCCACGCGTCCAGGGGCTCGTCGGCAAGCAGGAGGTGGCCGCGCGGCCGTGCGCGTGCGAGCACGCAGCTGCTTCGGGCGAGGGGAGGAAGACGACGGAGGGCTGCAGTGGTGGGCTGGGCCGGCTTCTGCAGCAGGCCGCACAGGTAGGCGCCAGGTAAGTACTCTCTCTCTCTCTCTCTCTCTCTGTTTCCTCTTTTCTATTTTCTGCAATTTGTTTTTGATTTGATTTAAAATATCAAATCATTTAATAAAATCCTAGAAACAATTATGGGTGCTTTCTGAATTATTTCAGTGACCCTTAACAATTTCCAACATTTATTTGAACATTTAAATTATTTATAGTATTTAAATGCCCAAAGTCAAATACAATATGGTTTACTCAAAATTCCAAAAATGTCTTGGAAAAATATCCATCATCTCTGGAAATGGTTTTCACCCTTTTCCATTAATCATGAACATTTTTGCAAACCAATTTGGGTTCTTTGAAAAATATTTTGAAGTTGAACCTATTTGCATTGCTTTGGTGCTAGGGCTTGGTCCTCACCATTTCAAATTTCATGAACTTCAAACATGATGCATGAATGCCTTGATGCAACTAATGACAGACAAATTCTAGGGCTGTGACAGAAGATCAATACCTCAAGACGAAGTTTGTTCCTCAACAAGAGAAGGATGGTCCTAGTTCCTTCAAGGGGACACAAGCTCAAGATGATCTTCCACCACAAGACCACAAGCAAAAAGGCAAGGACAAGCTTCAAGAGGAGATTGATGCATTTGAAGAAGCTCCTAAGGCCTTGGTCAAGTGGGTTCCCAAGACTACATCAAGTTCTACTTCATCAAGCACGACTACAACTCCAAGGATTCCCATCAAGATGATGTGGATCACGAAGAAGAAGAGCTAGAGAGTTCTCGAGGGTGACTCCGCCAACATACTTCACTCATATCTTTTTGGCAACAAAAATTGCAATTTATTTCCACATCTTGCACTAGTTCAAGGAGTCACAAACCCTCTTGTTGGTAAGACAAGGGACAAGGTAACCTAATGCTTTCATGGACATCATCTTGTGTGTGCATCACTCTATGTCTGTGAATATACTTGTTTGTTCCTTGTGGGACTAACCCGTGTAGGTATTGAAAGTGTAACTCACTCCAAAGGATTGCTCCAAATGATCTTCATAAACATTGAGCATCCACATCTTCAACACCTACATGAAGTCATCATCGACAAAACCCAAGGTTAGTTCATCCCTCTAAGGGGGGATCTCACATCTAGGGGGAGCTTAACTCTAAGAATTGAGTCAAAGCAACTCTAATGGTGTGAACACATCAATGCATTATGTAAAAGTGGTAACCCCACTTGAGCTTAAACGATGAGTATGACCTATGATCAAATGTTCTCATTTGACTCCTAAGTCAATATACTCATATATAGATGACCTAGTCATCGCCAATTGCTTGATAGATGCTAGAATTGGTTGTGCATGCTTTTCCACATATTTCATTTGTCATTTTATTGTGTGAGCATGTTGGGTGCATATTTTACTCATTCGAGGACATCCACTTGTAGTTTTGCTTGTTTGGCTTCTTTTCTTTTGCCAAGTGGATGAACAAGAATGCCTCAGAACCTTCTCTAGCTATCTATGTTTTTCTTGTCTCAAACTCTATTCATGCTAGATCACAAAATTTGATCAAGTCAGATTCGAACCACTCTATGTGAGGAGCACCCGGAGTCCCCGATTCGTCATAGACTTAAACTTCCAAAACTTCTTTGTGCATTTCGGTCTGACCGATTCTTCCATTTCGGTCATACCGAGATCACTAAGTCGATCTAGGTTTTTAATCTCGGTGCAACCGATTTGAACATTTCGGTCACACCGAATTGCTGTAACTATCAACAGTTATGCATCTCGGTGCCACTGAGTTGTTCCACTCGATCACACTGATAGGGTCGGGCTATATATACTCACGGGCAAAAATTTGGAAACTTTCTCCAAACCCCTTCGCCCGCGCATAGCTCGCTCTGTCTCCAGGGTCTCCGGATCGTCCTCCTTGTTGCCAGCCGCCTCTAGTCGCTAGTCTCCACCGCCGTCAACAGAATTCAACCCCGCCGTTGCCGCCGTAGCAAGTCCATCGCCAAGCCAGGGTATGGACTCGATCACAGTGCTATCCCCGTCCGATTCCTAGCACATTGTGTTCATCATGATTCTTGCCACGATTGACACGATTCTATCCAGTCAAAACAATCCATAGATTAGAAATGAATTGGAAAATTAGGGTTAGGTTTCCGCCGAAACCATCTCGGACCCACCGAGTTGTAGAACTCGGTTCCACCGATTCGGCTAAGGCCATGGCACAAGTGATTCTCGGTCTGACCGAGAATTGCAAGTCAGTGTGACCTAGTTTAGGACTCTGTGAAAGCCTAGCAGTCTCGGTGCCACCGAACTGTGACTCGGTCTGACCGAGTTCACTAGTTTAGGTTCCAAAAGATGCTTCGGTATCACCGAGTTCACAAATCGGTTGATCCGAAATGCTTTCTGTGGAAAACTAAAACTAAGTTTTTGAATCATTCTTTTGCAAAAACCTCTATATTTTGTGATGCTCATCCATTCTATCTCATCTATATCTGATCACAGGGTCTGTAGTCAGTGTTTGCAATATGTCTGACCAAAGTGACAGCCAGAACCAGCCAGAGGAGCAGATTCACTTGAGTGAGGGCACTAGTCCCTCTAGCACCTCAGATGATCGCAGCAAGAGCACCCCAAGAAACTTGCCCAAAGCTGCCACCAGGGCCAGAAAGAAGAGAACCTCAGACTCTGAGGATGAAGAATATGTGGCAGCTGAGGATGAGGCCACTTCCAAGAAGAAAGTGCTCAAGAAGGAATATGGCACAGCTGCAGCCACCAAGCCTGGTCTAAAAAGGAAAGTCCCTGCCAAGAGGACACCTATGCTGAAAGTCAGAGCATCAACTCAAGAACCTGAGAAATCTGATCCCAAAGAGGCTGCTGCAGAAGGGAAGAAGAGGAAGGAAAGGTTCAAGAAGACCATGGCCAGAGTTGTTGGACAGCCTTCCATGATGGAAGAGGAAGAGGAAGAAGAGGCTGCTGCTCCAGCACCCAAGTCTCAAAAGCTTATGGGTGATGCTATTAGGTTAGGGGCAACATCATCAAAGCCTAAAGAAGCACCCAAAGCTGCCTCCAGGCCCAAGATTGCACCTAAGAGGAATACCAGAAACATACCAGCTGCTGAGAAGAACAAGGCCCCAGTGCCTGAAGTTGTTGCTGAAGAGGAAGATGATGAAGAGCATATCTTGAGAAAGTTGAAGCCAAAGATTCCAGACCACAATGATGTTCATCCTGTGGCTGAGAACATGAAGCTGAGGAAGGATGTAGGACTCAGATAGTGGAGGTTGTCTGATCCTTATGCAATCAAGAGAAGGACTGCTGTTGACTACAGGTTCCACACTAAGGAACAGCAGGATTTCTATGAGACTGTGCTGCTGGACAAGAAACCTATAGTTTGCGACATGAGGTGGGTGGACTGGAAATACATGAACGAGAATGAGGAAGACTATAATGGTGTGTATGACAGTTTCAGTGCTTGTGGAGTTGCAGACTTTGTTGGACAGAAGTTCACAAAGTGGAATGATGAGCTCATAATGCAATTTTACTCCACAGCACACTTCTATCCAGATTTTGAGGACAACCAAGTGGTTATGGATGAAGATGAACCATCTTCTGTGCATGCTCAAGCAAAGAAGGAGAAGGCAAGGACAGAGAAGGCTACCAAGATGCCAACAATGGAAGAGGCATGTCAGTACTTTTTGAAGAGCAAACAAGATCAACTAGGCTACTTGATTGAATCCACTCTGAGGATTGAGAAGGGGATGGCCACCTTAACTCAAAACCAGGAGAGCCTGGAGAGGATCATGGAGCAGAAGTTCCATGACTTGGATGTGAAGGTAACTGAGATCCAGTCTGTTGTTGAGCAGCTTCAAGATGATATGCAGGAGAGGAAGGGCAAGACAACCACTGATGCATTTGCCAGAGTGCCTAGAGCTCAGAGATCAGTTGTAGAGCCAGTGATAGACACCAGAGCCAGTTCATCTGCACCAGCTACAGCTCCTACAGCTCCAGTGCAACCAGCTCCAGCACCTACTCCTCCAGCTCCATCCACATCAACTGAAGTCTTCGTCCAAGGAGCTATCTCTACACCAACACCCGAAGATCAAGCCTGATAGTCGTCTTAGTACTATGCATTTTCTAGGAACTTTTTGGTAACTTGTTGCCAAAGGGGGAGAAAAATGTATAGATCATAGGCTTCGAGAGAGAGTGTTTATTTGCTTGTTTTGGTGGTTGAACTTTATTTGCTTGTTTGAAATACTACTTTATTGTCGTGTGATACAATGATGATCATGTGTTTGATCATATGCTACAATTATGCTTGTTGGATGACATTATCCCATTTATCTCTATATGATCATTCACTTTGCTTGGTGATGAGTTCATGTATTCAATCTTTATTATTTCGAGCGCTCCACCAAGATGTATGTGACATGGAAGAGTAACCCATGAGCCTAACTCCTTGTGCATTTGCAGTCCAAAGCAAATCTTAAACTATGCACAAATTTAGGGGGAGCTCTTGCTTAACACATACTTCACAAAGCGACAATGTTTTTCACTCTTATTATTATTTGCTGAAGCATTGATCTATATGTTGTCATGAATTAACAAAAAGGGGGAGATTGAAAGTGCAACTATCCCTAGGTGGTTTTGGTAATTCCTAACAACATATAGCTCATTGAGCTAACATCATTCCAAGATGAACATTTCAGGAAAAGCTCAATGAATGGCATGGCATGGATGAGGAAAGTGGATCCCTCAAAATACTAAGGATAAAAGGATTGGCTCAAGCTCAAAAGCTCAAGACTCTACATTTTACATTTTAGTGATCCAAGATCAAATTGAGTCTATAGGAAAAGCCAATACTATCAAGGAGGGATGAGGTGTTGTTTAATGAGTTTCTTGCTCCACAGTGCTTAGTGATATGCTCCAAAAACCCTCAACTACCTTCTCATATACTCATATGACCCAAACCAAAAGCCAAACTCGGCCCCATCGATTCTTTCTATCCGGCGCCACCGAGTTCAGATGTCATAGCCACTGCCACAAACCCTAGGCAAATCGGTCTCACCGAGATGGGATTTTAATCTCTCTGTTTCCCTTTGTAACGTTTCGGTACCCTCGAGATGAGCGATCGGTCCCACCGAGATTGCAATGTAAACTCTTGTTTCCTTTTCTTAACATTTCGGTCTCACCGAAATGAGCGAACCGGTCCCACCGAGTTTACCTGACCAACTCTCTGGTTAGCTTATTACCAAAATCGGTCTCACCGAGTTTGTGTGATCGGTCTCACCGAGATTACGTTATGCCCTAACCTAACCATATCGGTCCTACCGAGTTGCATGTCGGTCCCACCGAAAATCCTAACAGTCACTAGATTTACTAAATCAGTCTGACCGAGTTTGTTGATTCGGTCCCACCGAGATTGGTAAATTGTGTGTAACGGTTGGATTTTGTGTGGAGGCTATATATACCCCTCGACCTCCTCTTCATTCGTGGAGAGAGCCATCAGAACAAGCCTACACTTCCAACTTGCTGTTTCTGAGAGGGAACCACCTACTCATGTGTTGAGGCCAAGATATTCCATTCCTACCATATGAATCTTGATCTCAAGCCTTCCCCAAGTTTCTTTCCACACAAATATTCTTTCCACCAAATCCAAGTCATGTGAGAGAGAGTTGAGTGTTGGGGAGACTATCATTTGAAGCACAAGAGCAAGGAGTTCATCATCAACACACCATTTGTTACTCCTTGGAGAGTGGTGTATCCTAGATTGGCTAGGTGTCACTTGGGAGCCTCCGACAAGATTGTGGAGTTGAGCCAAGGAGTTTGTAAGGGCAAGGAGATCGCCTACTTCGTGAAGATCTACCGCTAGTGAGGCAAGTCCTTCGTGGGCGACGGCCATGGTGGGATCGACAAGGTTGCTTCTTCGTGGACCCTTCGTGGGTGGAGCCCTCCGTGGACTCATGCAACCGTTACCCTTCGTGGGCTGAAGTCTCCATCAACGTGGATGTACGATAGCACCACCTATCGGAACCACGGCTCAAAAATCACCGTGTGTCCAAATTGCGTTTGATTTCTCCAAACCCTTCCCCTTTACATTCTTGCAAGTTGCATGCTTTACTTTCCGCTGCTCATATACTCTTTGCATGATTGCTTGAATTCTGTGAAGATTGCTTGACTTGTGCTAAGATAGCTAAAATCTGCCAAAGACTAAAATTGGGAAAAGGTTAAGTTTTTAATTGGTCAAGTAGTCTAATCACCCCCCCCCCTCTAGACATACTTCCGGTCCTACACCGAGGCACCCCAAGTAAATATTCAAGGAGAGTCAAGCGTCTAAGCTTGGGGATGCCCTGGAAGGCATCCCCTCTTTCCTCAACAAGTATCGGTATGTTTTCGTATTCGTTTCGTTCATGCGATATGTGCAAGTCTTGGAGCGTCTTTTGCATTTAGTTTTCACTTTTCTTTTATGCACCATGTTGGTATGAGATAGTACTTAGTTGATTTATAGAATGCTCATTGCACTTCACTTAAATCTTTTGAGTATGGCTTTATAGAATGCTTCATGTGCTTCACTTATATCATTCGAAGTCTGGATTGCCTGTTTCTCTTCACATAGAAAACCGCCATTTGTAGAATGCACTTTTGCTTCACTTATATTTGTTAGATCGTGGGCATATCTTTTGTATAAAAAATTAAACTCTCTTGCTTAACGTATATCTATTTAGAGAGATGACAGGAATTGGTCATTCACATGGTTAGTCATAAAATCCTACATAAACTTGTAGATCGCTGAATATGATATGTTTGATTCCTTGCAATAGTTTTGCGATATAGAGATGATAATATGTGGGAGGTACTAGTAGATGGTTGTGTTTAGTAAGGATGTTTGTGCTAAGGTTTGTGATTCCTGAAGCATGCACGTATGGTCTACTAACTATGTAACCAAATTGGCGCGTATTGTATTTTGATTGTTTATCTTTGCGTGAAGGTCGGGGGCGCGCGATGGTTAACTCCTACCAACCTCCCCCCTAGGAGCATCGCGTAGTACCTTGTTTCAAGGGCTAATAAATTTTTGCAATAAGTATGTGAGTTCTTTATGAATAATGTTGAGTCCATGGATTATACGCACTCTCACCCTTCCATCATTGCTAGCCTCTTCGGTACCGTGCATTGCCCTTTCTCACCTCGAGAGTTGGTGCAAACTTCGCCGGTGTATCCAAACCCTGTGATACGATACGCTCTATCACACATAAGCCTCCTTATATCTTCCTCAAAACAGCCATCATACCTACCTATCATGGCATTTCCATAGCCATTCCGAGATATATTGCCATGCAACTTCCATCATCATCATATACATGACTTGAGCATTCATTGTCATATTGCTTTGCATGATCATAAGATAGCTAGCATGATGTTTTCATGGCTTGTCCGTTTTTATGTCATTGCTATGTTAGATCATTGCACATCCCGGTACACCGTCGGAAGCATTCATATTGAGTCATATCTTTGTTCTAGTATCGAGTTGTAATGTTGAGTTGTAAGTAAATAAAAGTGTGATGATCATCATTATAGAGCATTGCCCTATGAAAAAAAGAAAAAAAAAAGAAAAAAGAGAGGCCAAAGAAGCCTAAATAAAAAAAGGGGGCCAAAGAAGCCCACCCCAAAAAAAGAAAGAAAGAAGAAAGGAAAAGGGGCAATGTTACTATCATTTTTCCACACTTGTGCTTCAAAGTAGCACCATGTTCTTCATATAGAGAGTCTCCTATATTTTCACTTTCATATACTAGTGGGAATTTTCATTATAGAACTTGGCTTGTATATTCCAAAGACGGGCTTCCTCAAATGCCCTAGGTCTTCATGAGCAAGCAAGTTGGATGCACACCCTCTTAGTTTTCAGTTTGAGCTTTCATACACTTATATCTCTAGTGCATCCATTGCATGGCAATCCCTACTCCTCGCATTGACATCAATTGATGGGAATCTCCATAGCCAGTTGATTAGCCGCGTCAATGTGACTTTCTCCCTTTTTGTCTTCTCCACATAACCTCCATCATCATATTCTATTCCACCCATAGTGTTATATCCATGGCTCACGCTCATGTATTGCGTGAAGGTTGAAAAAGCTTGAGAATACTAAAGTATGAAACAATTTCTTGGCTGACACCGCGATAGGCATGAGGGGTACCTTGTGTTAAGAAAAGGGAGCATACAAGACTATATGATTTTGTAGGGATAACGTTCTGGAAGCATTGATATTTTGAAAGACATGATTGTTTGTTGGGATGCCCTAAGTATTATTGTTTTTATATCAAATGATAGACTATTGCTTTGAATCACTCGTGTCTTAATATTCATGCCATGATTAGATATATGATCAATATTATGCTAGGTAGCATTCCACATCAAAAATTATCTTTTTTATTATTTACCTACTCGAGGACGAGCAGGAATTAAGCTTGGGGATGCTGATATGTCTCCGTCGTATCTATAATTTTTTATTGTTCCATGCCAATATTCTACAACTTTCATATAATTTTGGCAATTTTTATACTATTTTTTCGGACTAACATAGTGATCCAGTGCCCACTGCCATTTCCTGTCTGTTGCATGTTTTATGTTTCGCAGAAACCCCATATCAAACGGATTTCAAACGGGATAAAAACAGACGGAGAATTATTTTGGAATATTTGTGATTTTTGGGAAGTAAAATCAACGTGAGACGGTGCCCGAGGTGGCCACGAGACAGGGGCTCATGCCCACTCCAGGTGGGCGCGCCCCCCACCCTCCTGGGCCCCTGGTAAGGCGGTTGATGCCCTTCTTTGGCCACAAGAAAGCTATTTTTTGGAAAAAGATCTGGGCGAAGGTTTCAATCCAATCGGAGTTACGGATCGCCGGATATAAAAGAAACGGTTCCAGGGCAGAATTCCAGAACGCAGAAACAGAGAGAGACAGAGAGATAGATCCAATCTCGGAGGGGCTCTCGCCCCTCCCACGCCATGGGAGCCAAGGAACAGAGGGGAAACCCTTCTCCCATCTAGGAAGGAGGTCAAGGAAGAAGAAGAAGAAGAAGGGGGGACCTCTCCCCCTTGCTTCCGGTGGCGCCGAAACGCTGCCGGGGGCCATCATCATCACCGCGATCTTCACCAACACGTCGGCCATCTTCACCAACGTCTCCATCATCTTCCCCCTTCTATCTACAGCGGTCCACTCTCCCACATCCCGCTGTACCCTCTACTTGAACATGGTGCTTTATGCTTCATATTATTATCCAATGATGTGTTGCCATCCTATGATGTGTGAGTAGATTTTCGTTGTCCTATCGGTGATTGATGAATTGCTATGATTGGTTTGAGTTGCATGCTTTATTATTGGTTCTATCCTATAGTGTTGTCCGTGTCACGTGAGCGTGAGGGATCCCTGCTGTAGGGTTTGCAATATGTTCATGATTTGCTTATGGTGGGTGGCGTGAGTGACAGAAGCATAGACCCGAGTAAGTAAGTTGTTTGCGTATGGGATAAAGGGGACTTGATACTTTAATGCTATGGTTGGGTTTTACCTTAATGATTTTTAGTAGTTGCGGATGCTTGCTAGAGTTCCAATCATAAGTGCATATGATCCAAGAAGAGAAAGTATGTTAGCTTATGCCTCTCCCTCAAATAGAATTGCAATAGTGATTATCGGTCTAGTAACAAAGTCAATTGCTTAGGGACAATTCCACAAGTCCTACCACCACTTTTCCACACTCGCTATATTTACTTTGTTGATTCTTTATATAAACAGCCCCTAGTTTATATTTACGTGTTTTTTATTATCTTGCAAACCTATCCTATCACACCTACAAAGTACGTCTAGTTTCATACTTGTTCTAGATAAAGCAAACACTAAGCATGCGTAGAGCCGTATCAGTGGCAGATAGGGCTTGAGAGAGTATTTGTTCTACCTTTAGCTCCTCGTTGGGTTCGACAATCTTACTTATCGAAAGAGGCTACAATTATCCCGTATACTTGCGGGTCATCACGCTGCGCCGACACCTCCTCTGCCTCGCCTCTGCCTCTGTTTCTGAGCGCCACTGCCTCACATCCGAGCAGTTGCTCCTCCTCGCGCCGCGCCGGCCGGCGAGCCCCGGCTCCTCCCTCCTCCCGTTCTCCTCTCTCTGTCTCTCTCCCGTGCTTATTCTTCCTCAACTCCTATCTGATCTTTCCCTTTTCTTCTGTGTGCTCACAACACACAGGATGCCCTGGCCGTCCCGGAAGGTCACCTCGCCTCTACGGTTGATGAACCTACGAACCGACTGACTAAATGGAACCATGACGTCAATATGCATCTTTTTCATAGAGACCTTATCTTGAATTGAAGTACCGTTGTGTAGATTAGAAGAGACGAAGAAAAGGAAATTAGGGAGAGTTTAGTGGAGGTAGGAGAAGAAACCACACACAGAGCTTGCATCCCTCTTCTATTCGCTCATGCAACGGGACCCAGCGCGTGCGCTCGAGCTGGCTCGACCCAGCCTGGCTCGCTGGAAACTGCTTTTTTTAGAAAAGGTTGCTAGGCATTTATTGATTAGCAATAAGGTTCACAGCAATTACAATTGGGTCATGAGGAGTACCCAACAACAGGTGCCTTCTAACTTGGAGAGAAACACCGAACCTAGCTAGCATGTGAGCTTCATAATTAGCAGCTCGAGGTTCGAAAGAAAAATTACAACAGATAAAGGAAATAGATGTATCTAAAATCTCTAACAATAATGCCATAATCTCCTCCAGCTCTTTGATGTATATGGTGTACCACCTGCTTGCAATCTGAAGCAACTTGGAGATGTGACATTCCAAGGTCTTGCGCCAAAGGAAGACCCTCCCTGCACGTGCAATTGCCTCTAAAGTTGGAGGATCAATCATACCATGAATAATCAACATGGAGGAGCCCAAGTAATTGCCATCCCCCGACCTGCATCGCGGCGGCGCGTTAGGCGATGGTGCAAGGCGGCGGCGTGTTGCGCGGGGGAGGCGGAGCTGCGGCTCCAAGGAAGATCTTGTGGCACCGGCCGTTCGATGGGCTCGCGGGCATGGTGGCCTTGGTCACGGTGGCCGACGGCTGGATCCTGGGGCGGCGGCCCTGGAAGGTGGCGACGGGTGAAGCTCGGGCTTCCCGTGACGGCATGTCGTGGTGTTGTCCCTGTCCAAGGCGGATCTGCATCGCCGATCTCGTGGTTTTGCCGCAGATTGGTTCAGATAAGAGACGGTGATGAACATGCGGGATCGATCTCGGCGGGTCTCGCGGTTTGGCGAGGTGGAGTGGGAGTCCTCCTCCCAGGCTCTAGTGGTGGCGCATTCAGGCTGTGGCTGGTGTGCCAGGACTCCTACGGTGGCACTGCTGTTGCGGTTGGTCGTCGGATCTAGGCGGCTAGATCTGGGGCTTTGAAGGCGGTCCAGAAAGTGCACAAGTTGTCGGGTGGATGTCTTGGGACGTATCCGAGTGAAAACTTGGTCTTCGGTCATTGGCCGGAGCTGGTGATGACGATGCCATTATCATCGTTTCTTTCATGAAGGCATCATCAAGGTACAAATCCCAAACCCACCCAATACCTCTGGGGAAACCCTAGATCAGTTGATCGGATGACGGCGGCATTCATGTGTCGTTACCCCCTTGGGGGCGGAATTCTTGGAGATACACTCGGGCTCGAGGGACCATCGGATGGCTTCTTCGGTGGAACAGCGGAGGCTCTTAGCGGCATGAAACAACGGAGGCTTGGCGTCAGATGTGTGGTGATGGACACGCGCAGGAGGTCGATGCTGTCTAGCGTCGGCGGCAGCTAGACCGGGCAAGGTCGATGCAACAGTACAGCTCTGAAGATGGATTGGTGGCGGGTGGTTGCGGCGGCCTCATACCCGGCAGGCGTCCTGGTTGGGACATCAGGTCTTAGATGTTAGGTTTGGCTGTGAGGTCTGTTTGGTATTAGGCCCAGACTATCAGTGCCCCTTCATCAACTAGATAGGAGTAGCGACAGATGTTGCTTAGACGGTGTCTTTGGTCTTACTGTTGCACGACTTTGTAAGGTCTTGTGTTAATAATTAATAATATGGCCGTATGCATCGTCCAGATGCAGAGGCCGGGGGTATTCATCCTTTTCTAACAAAAGTAATTGCCATCCCGGTCCCGACATACTGCAGCTGCCGTACCAACATTAAGGTCCGTTGAGATCTTAGCAGGCCCGACTGGGGAGTGCTTTAAGTTCTATGTGGGCCAATATTTGTATGTGACCCAACCAAGCAAACGGGCAAAACTCTTTCATCGCGGGCCTGGTGGGGTAGATGCGGGCAACCAAACGCATCAATAATGTTTGGATGATGTCACTAATAGCTCATTAGGACATATCAGGGGTCGAGAGGGTGGATGGTGATTGAAGAGATGAAAAGGGATGGCCGCGTTGCACCTGATTGGACAACATACAGTAATCTGGCCATCATAACATGATTCAGGTTCTAGCGAACTTGAAAATCTGCCTGCTGAGGCCTGTTTCAATCAATAGGAATCCTGGTACATCCGTCCACCTACGACTAAAGCAACTGATGCTGTCACAACTGAAACGGCTAAGTTGGAAAAAACTTCAAACGAGGCATCTAACAATGATTTTTTTTTTTTTGAAACGGAGGCAAAAGTTTTGGCTCATCCATTGATTAAGAAGAAGATAGCTGTCCAGTTAACAATGATTCTCATATTAAGAAATCAGATGATAAGGGAACAGAGGAGCTTGACCTGAAACGTCCTAAATACGACATCCGGGGTTGCAAATGCTCTGATGAAAGCATACGTTACAGAGGGTATGCTTGACAAGGCCATTGCTCTCAAGAAGCGTGCCAAGATGCACGGAGGAAGGCTTAACGCGAAGACGTGGGAGATCTTCATGGAGCACTATCTCAAGGTAGGGGACCTGAAGAATGCCCATTGGTGCGCCGACCGTGCAATCAAGAAGGGACACAGCAGCGGCAGGATTTGGGTGCCGCCACATGACATGACCAAGACCTTGATGGGCTACTTTGAGAAGAAGAAAGACATGGACGGCGCTGCGAGTTTCTTCGAGGTGCTAAAGAAGGTGCAGAAAGATCTGGGGACCGTGGTGTTCGAGCCGCTGGGAAGAAGTTCCCCGGGATTCTGAAGATCGAAAACGTGGAACTCAGTGAGGAAACTGACAAGCTGGTCGATTCCATCTGTGTTGATTGATAATGTTTATTAGCATCCCCCTTTGTTTCTTCTCAATAACGGACAGCAGGGTGCTTTCAGATTTTTTTGCAGTTTTCTTTTGCAAACCCATAACGGCAGGATGCATACTTAAATGTAAGCTTGACATGCAATTCTGTTTGTTCGCTGCTTCTACACCCCGTCGGAGTGCTTGGGATTTTTGAAAAGCTCTGCTTTTCAGTTGTACTCTGGTCTGGTCGACCAAATGAATTATACATGTTTCGTTTGTTGGAATTGAAATTGATTCATGTACTAAGCGAGGAAATTGACAAGCTGGTGGGTTCCATCTGTGTTGATTGATTACATTGATTAGCGTCCCACTTTGTTTCATATCATAACAGCCAGCAGGGTGCTTTCAAATTTTCAGCTGTTTTCTTCCGCAAAACCTGTAATGCCAGGATTTATACTGAAACGTTAGTCTGCAATTTGATTTTGTTCATCGGCTGCTTCTGCACGCTTCGGGCTGATGCAAGTGCTCTGCTTTTTCAGTTGGGCTGTTTGAAATACTCTCCCTTTCAGTTATGTTTTGGCCTTGTCTTTGGTACCGAATGAAGTATACATGCTTGGCTTGTTTGAAACAAAAAATGAATTCATGTACCGTGAGTTCGTTACCGCAATGCTTTTAAATATGTCATATGAGTTGCGATGAATAAATACTTGCTACCCTGGATTATATATGGTTATGTGACGGGTACTCGAAAGTGCACCTGTGTAAGTGCGTCTGAATTGTAAAAATTTGTGAAGATCTGTCACAACTTTGAATGCAAAATTGGCAGGTCCTGGAAATCATTGTGCATTGTGAAAATCTTTGTTTCTCCCTCGTCTGATCCTTTTCTAGCTATTGAGCGATCATCTGTGAGAGGACCGCTCATTGAAGAGGAGGAGATGCTTAAAAGTCATCAGAAATTTAGGGTTGAGTTGGTGCGGCATTCGGTTAATGGGGCCGGACATATTTTAGCTAAGGAAGGTTGCCCGAATGGTTCCATATCCCTTCGGATTGTATTTGAAACATTGTAGCTTCAGACCAGCCCGAACATTCTGAATAAATAGCAACACTTCCAACATATTTTTATTTCATTTGCTAATATTGAGTGATTATTGCAACCATCATTTGGAGTTTTATGCAAAAATAAATAGAAGCTGCATACCTTGTCAGGGAGAGTACATGTGGATGAACGGAAAGTGAAATAGCTTAAAAGAACATACTTTTTTTCTCACTGACCAAGGAATAGCCACAGAAAAGATCAATACGCTCGGGCTTGATTTTGAGAGGAAAACCATGATCTAGCCTAGTCGCTGGTTCTCGTGACAACAACTTGCTTCATTTCTATTCTAAATGTCTCTCGCAGTTTACCAAGGATAGGACGCAATGGATATTTCCTTGGAGCATGTAGCCTTCTCTTGATCAAGGTTCACAGATAGGCAAAAACATAATGCAATAAGCAATTTACGAATACTGGACGAATATGTTCAAGGATGGTGTCAAACTGATAATATAAACATCGAGCAGATGAATAACACTTTGTTATATTCTCGCCATAATTATGGGGAAGGAAAAATTGTATCACTCACGCTCTTTAATCACCCGGAACAAGCGAAAAAGGAATACAGTACCTCCACTACACACTTCGATCCATTTTATCACGAAGCACACACCGAGTACTTCTCAACAGGACACTATACACACTTCAAGCGGGGCAAGTTGTGCACTTCTGCATCTGATAGAACATTTTCAACATTTGCAGCACAATGATCAAACTTGTTCTTTGTAATCGGCTAATCTCTGCTGCAATCGCAGAACTTGCTTCCCTAAACTCGTTGTTGCAGGACTGTTAGGTTCCGGATACTCGCCGCTTGCTCAACGGTGCTGCCTTCTCCACTCGTGGCGCGTATGCTGCCCTCTCGGTTCAGCTTGCTGAGCCAATGCTCGCTGATATTTGGGACTCAAAGGTGCCAAAAAAGTTATGATATTTTGATTTTTTGGTTGGTTGTCTTACCTTGACCGCCTCAATACAAGGCACAACCTGCACAAGAAGAACATTCTGGATACTGAAGTTTGCCCGAGATGTAGTCACTTTTTGGAGGACAGCGACCATCTCTACTTTTCCTGCCCAGCAGCCAGAGGGATTTGGAGTGCAACGGGCATTCGGCCTACCGTCGTGCCCATTAGCGAGGTCTTCAACACCCCCTTCCCGCGAAGCTGCCTACTTCAGTTTGTCCCTTCATGTTCCTTCTCATCCTTTGAAAATTTGGGATGCTAGAAACAAGAAAGTTTTCCAAGGGCTTGATATCGATGCTTCTGTTTCTGTTAGAGCTATCATGGATAATTTGGTTATTTGGTCTCATTGGCTTAAGTCTGATTCCTTAAAGGGCCACGCCGGCTTGTGGCTTGAGTTCCTCTCCTCACATCATTTGTGAACCCTGTAACACCTGCTGACTTTTGAAATATATTCAGGTGGGGAGCCTTTCCTCCCAAGTGACCATTTCAAAAAAAAAATTGCAGCACAATAAGATTTTTCAGCATGTGTAGCACAACATTTTTCTGTTGCCTGGTTTCTCAGTGGCCAAACGATGCGGCTAACCATGAAGATTGTGCTCATTCTCTTTCAGTTTGTTCTAAAATCTCAACTCATTGGCAAGAAAAAACATCAAAGTTTCAATAACAATGTACATTCATAACCTGATGGTCAACAGAAGGGAACCCATAAGAAAATCTGCATATGCTTCGAGATATATAAAGAGAAGGAGTGAGCAACATTCAGAAGGTCAATTACATTGGCAGCACGATAAGCATGATGAATGGTGTGTATCTGATGAGGACCAAATGTTTCTCGTGTTGGCCAGCAGCACGTACTGTTCTCATTGAAACTAAAATTTTTGCTCATTTTTACTGGTAGGCAGGACTGCTTGGAGGTGAAGTTACACCCAGTCCCCCTCAAACTACTGATAGAATGTTCTCATGCAACTTCTAATGATAGAATGAAGGTAATTTGTTTCTCTGGCTGTTCTCACACTCTTTTACTATGCAATTTTTGGAAGCACTTTCTTCTGAAGTAGTCAGCTAATCATTAACAAATTACGTAGAAGTTGACATTGCTTATTAGAATCATAATATATGTCTAGGGATGGCTAAGGAGGAAACCTACAAGTATGTTCCAACTTTCAAATTAACTTTGGTTTACCAAAAAGGCTTTTGCACCGCTTTATATATAAAGCAACGACCATCCATAGACCCGGTACAAACGCACGCCACCACAACACACGCACACACACCCAAAGTAGGATATATAGGCGCTGAGTGCAACAACACCACCGCGGAGAGATGAAGCCGCATACGAAGAACCGTGTGCTTCAAGGCGGCGCCTTCAGAAATTATACGACACGAGAGCCCCGCCACCCCCCGACCGAGGACCAAAGTTTCCCCTAGAGCAACACGACGAGTAATGAGAGCTGCAACGACGCCTCCAAGAAGGGAACGAGCTTCGTCGCCGCCGGTCTGTCCGAAGATAGATCAGGTTTTCACCCCGTCCAATACTCACTGCCACACCTCGGCGACCAGGCCGCCCACACGGCCATGGCAACCGAGCAGCACCAAGCCACGGGCACTACCCAAGAGCACCGCAGCACCACCACCAGGGCCACCACCCTGGTATCCAAGACCTTGACACTACCTCACCCGAGACCCACCACTACCCCAACCAAAGATACATGCCAAAAGGACCCACCTTTCGCACCCGTGGGCGGCCCCCAGCGCCAAAACCCAATTGGCCGGCCAAAACTGACCTCCATCGACCCGTCCTACAACACAGGGTGCAAGATGAGGTCGGTCCTGCTGCCGGGCATGAGACGAGGTTGGTCCTGGTGCCGGGCTCGAGATGAGGTCTTTCATGTTGTCGGGTGCGAGACGAGCACGGTCCCGCTGCTGAGTGCGAGATGGACGATGGACCGCAGACGGGGGAGGGCCAACCCGTCGATGAAGGTAGCGACCAAGATATGAGGAGAGGGACTGAAGGTCGAAACGGGCCGCCTACAAATGAGCCGACGCCGAAAAGCCAACCGCCATCGCAGCCATCCTGTCGAGCTACCGTGATGGCGGCTCGGCGAATGGAAGCCTCCACAGAGAGCCGAGCCACCTCGCCGCCACTGCCCACAGCCGGAGCAGCAGCCACGCCAGGCCAGTGCCCCAACTGGCGCCACCCGCCGGAAAAACGACGTCAATCCAGATGGCACGCTCCACCACCACTACCGCTGTCGTGCGCCACCCCCACCACAGATCTTGCGCCTCCACACCCTGGCCAACACCACCGGGAACCTCACCACCCCACCGGCACAGCACAACCACCATCGGCAACACGAACACCTTAGCAGGGCCGCCGGCCATCCCGCCGCGACCAACCACCGCCACCAACCAGATCTAGGGGAGACACCCCAATCCTCTGCCAGAGCAACTGACGCCCATAGCCCCACAAGCCGTCGCTCGAGGGGGGAGGGGGAGGGGGAGAGGAGGCCACTCCGGCAGGCCACCATGACGCCGAGGGAAGGGGGCTGGAGCAGGGGAGGCCCGCCGCCCGACACCGACTGACAGGAGGAGGCGCCCTGCGACGCCCGCCACCTGCGCACGGGAGGAGACGCCCCGCCTCTGCCTACGCTACGCGGCCTTTGGCCGGTGAGGAAGGGGAGGCCGAGGCGAGGAGTTTGGGGCGGTGGCGCTAGGGTTGCTAGGCGGAGTCGCCCGCGGGAACGACTTGGGGGATTATCATCACAAGTGAATCAATTACAGTGGTTTTCTCTAGCATCCCACTTTGTTTCATCTCAATAACAGGCAGGAAGGTGCTATCCATATTTTTGCAGTTTTCTTCCACAAAACCTGTAACGTCATGATGTATACAGAAATGTTAGACTGTCATTTATTTTTTGTTCATTGGCTGCTTCTGCACGCCATCACAGTCCTTGGGCTGTTGCAAGTGCTCTGCTTTTCAGATGGGCTGTTTTAGATACTCTGCTTTTCAGTTGTGTTGTGGCCTTGTCTTGCGTAAAGACTAAAGAATGAACTATACATGCTTCCCTTGTTTGAAACAAAAATTGAATTTGTGTGTGAGTCTCTGACTGCAATGCCCTTAAATATGTGATATGAGCTGCGATGAGTGAATACTTTGCCACCCTGAATTATATATGGTTTTGTGGCGGGTATTCAAAAGTGCACCTGTGTGAGTGCGTCTGGATTGTCAAAATTTGTGAAGATCTGTCACAACTTTGAATGCAAAATTGGCACTACAAGAAAATTACTGTGCACAACGTGAAAATCATTGTTTCTTGCCCATCAGATCCTTTGCTAGCTATTGAGCGATTATCTGCAATGGGGCCGCTCTTTGAAGAAGTGAAGGAGATGATTAAAAGTCATCAGAAATTTAGGGTTGAGCAGGTGAAGCGTTCGGTTATTGGTGCCGCAGATATTTTAACTAAGGAAGGTTGCAGGAATGGTTCCATGTCCCTCCAGATTGTATTGGGGACATTGCAGCTTCGGAACTGCCCGAACATTTTGAATAGATAGCAACACTTCCAACATAAAAATAAATACTTTTGCTAACTATTGAAGGAGCTCAACTTTTTTTTCACTACCATGTCCTACAACAGCTTAATGACACTATACATGAAGGTTAACCAACATGAGAAGGTTCCCAGCATCATACAGGACATGAAGGCTGGTGATGTTCTACCAGATGACAATACTTATTATGGCTGAATGAGATCTCTTGCGAAACAACGAGTATGAAAAGAACCTGCCAAGGCCGCTGGGCAGGCTTTGGTATATGGGATTATCACAAGCGCATTTGGGAATTCCTAATTAAATGGAATCATTTATTCATAATATGTGAAGCAAAATTGAGCAACCATAGGAGGCTTCTTCCTTTTTCCCTGCCTTTTCCACCGTGGTCATCTGCTTCCTCCTTTTCCCCTGCGCTTCCTCTTTGTCTCTCCTCTTTTTACTTTTCCTCGTGGAGCAGCCCGCTCCTCTGCAGGCACCCATCCGAGCTTCGATCTTACAACCGAACCTTGCTGGCCTGTGGGGCAGCTGGTTAAAGCTACCAAATTTGCCATGATCGAACAACTCACATATCCTTTTCAGTTTCTTCTAAAATCTCACCTCACTAGCAAAAAGAACCATCAAAAGTCACACAACTGAAGGAACACAAACAAAAAAGGTGTAAAATGGTCCCAAGTATATGTAGAGGCAGACTGATACTCGAAACTTTAGTTAACTTAGCAGCTCAGAAAGTGTGATGCTGCTGAATGGAGTCTATTTAATGAAGAGTTAACTAGCATGACCATAATGCAATAAGAGCATGAAGGACTTCATCATACGCTATTGATGCAGGCATTAAGCTCAAATCGATTGGAATCCAGATTTCCAAGTCAAAGCATGCAATTGAACTCCCTAAATCACCAGATGTACCTTGCAGCCAACATGGTTGAATGGTTTCTACCTTTGTAGCCATTATCTATGTGAATCTTCCTCAAGTTGGCTAGATAGTGCATGATTTTCTATTGATCAGAACAAAGAACAATGACGGTCAAATGTGTATACAATGTGTATAATAATCATTTCCCTCTAAATTAGGTCAGATCATTTCTCATATGTACCATACTGTGCGAAAGCCTTTTTCGGTAAAGGGTAAAGTACTCACCATGGCTTGCTCACTCAGCGTTCTTTTCCTCAGCCACAAGCCCACAACAACCGGAAGAAGAACTTGCATTTGGGCTGGGATGGATTTGGCAAGCGTACGCAGAAGCCGCGCCGTTGGATGGTGTCATCTTCTGCACTGAGATAGACGTGTTAGAGTTTATTTCAGCGCTGTTATCAGGGAGACAAAGTTGTATACTATTTTATTTTCATCCAAACTGACGATAGTACGGAGGAAATTATCTTGAGACGGTATTCACTCTTTTTTACTACCATGTACTGTATTTTTTTTTTCATGTCCTTCCTTTCGAAGCGGGGGGGTACCCAGCCAGTCCTGACCATACTTTGTACTAAAAGTTAAACTTGCTTATTTCGGTCATAGTCTCTGTCCAGCGACGATGAAAGAGGAAACCTACAGGGAGTTACGAGCTCTCAAATCAGCTGCAGCCTGGTCTGTGAGTGAAGCCTGATGAATCCAGCAACATACTTGTTCACGAGTGATAGTTTGGTTACAGATGAGTATGATCTTGCCAAGTGCCTCCTTGAAGACTTGGGCAGTTATCATCGTTGTAAATTACTCCCTCTGCCCGAGAATATAAGAATATTTTGGACACTATGCTAGTGTTAAAAATGTGCTTATATTTTGGGATGGAGGGAGTAGCTACCTTGGAAATAAGGGAATGTAAAACCAAACAAATCTTAGTTGCGCACGGAAATGAATACTGATGGTGCACAAACCTTTTTTTTGCGGGATGGTGCACAGACCTTTTTTTTTTGCGAAAAAACTTCCAATCTATTCATCTTCAATCATGGCAGTACAACGAATATCAGAAATAAAAATTACATCTAGATTCGTATACCACCTAGCGACGACTACAAGCACCGAAACGAGCCGAAGGCGCGCCGCCGTCATCGCCCCTCCATCGCCGGAGCCGGGTACAACTTGTTGTAGTAGACAGTCGGGAAGTTGTCGTGCTAAGGCCCCATAGGACCAGCACCCCAGAACAGCAACCGCCGCCGATGAAAAATAACGTAGATCGGAAGAATTCAAACCGAAGACAACGTAGACGAACAACGACGAGATCCGAGCAAATCCACCAAAGATAGATCTGACGGAGACACACCTCCACACGCCCACCAACGATGCTAGACGCACCGCCGGAACGGGGGCTAGGTGGGGAGACCTTTATTCCATCTTCAGGGAGCCGCCGCCGTCTCGCCTTCCTGAGTAGAACACAAACCCTAACAAGATTGAAAAAAACCCAACTAAAAACGGAGCCCTCCCGCCGGCCCTTGCCAGGATCCACCGCGCCTCCATGGCCCTAGGATCCACCGCGCCTCCATGGCCCTGTGCCGGCGAGAGGCATAAACCCTAACTTTCTTTTTTTAAGGAGGAGGAGCCGAGGAGGCTGAGCCCTGGCTCTAGGTACGTTGGGGCAAGTCTTGATGGTGCACAGACCTTGATGGGTTACTTTGAGAAGAAGAAAGTCGTAGACCGAGCTGACAAATCCGTTGAGGTCCTAAAGAAGTTGCAGAAAGATCTGGAGTTACTGGTGCTCGAACCGTTGATACGAACATACGTAACATCTGGAAAGAAGTTCCTGGCATGGGACACCATGTAAAGATAAAAAATGTGGAAGTTAGTGACTGAAACTACCAAGTTAGGTGTTGCAATCGATGAGCACAACATGACCCATGCTGCAAAGTGGGTTCTGATGATGGCGAGCGACGTGCGCTGGCTTGTCTCGTACGCGGCTGACTTCGCGGCGGCACGCACGCTCTCCTTCGCCGACGGCGAGATCAGCCTCCGACACGACACGTTTCGGATTGCCCTGTTCGACGAGAGGGGTGTGACGGTCGACGCGCGATATCTCAAGGAGGGCGAGCAGATCGACACCGGGCAGGCCATCTTGTTCCCCTGCCATATAGCCAGGGTGCGGGACCGGATTCCGGTGGGGCACGCAGCGGCGCCGAGTCAGATCCACACACGCGGTGGTACGAATGGTGCACCGCGGTACACCGCGGGGACGTGGCGGCGGAACCGGGGCATCCTTGGGCCACACCCAGGCACGGGCGGGTCATCCGCCATGGATGCTCGACACGTGGATGAGGATCCCGGGCGCCGCGACGGGGAGACAAGACGCGCATCTGGTATAAAAGCCCATCCCACCCCCGCCCGTGACCTAGACGCCGCGTTCTCTCACTTCTGGGAAGCGCCGCAAAACCCTAGATCCAAAATTTCTTCCTCGTTTCTGTGGTGGGAGGGGAAAGTTGGAGGGGATAGCAGATCCTTCGTGGCGGTGGTGGCTTCCGAATCGCGCGCTCCGAAGACGATGGAGGGGCGTGGAGATCGCTTCTTCCATGGAAATCGGAGAGATGGCTTCGGGGCTGGGTGTTTAGGGCGCGGCGCCGGGCGCTTCGATCGGGGCCGCAGTCGGGGCCGGTTCTCGTGGTCCAGGGAGGCGGTCGACGACGACCTCTCCACGAACAAGCAGACGGCGTCGGCCTCGGACGACACCACGCGCTGGGACGACGCGGCGGAGCGGGCCAAGAAGGCCAGATCTGGGGGGTATGGGTGGAGAAGCACCTGAACCCTAACCCACCGGATTGCAACATCGACAACGCTACCAGAAGGAAGCAGATTCCGGAGGCGGCCCAGCGGGGTGAATCTTCTACCCAGGTGCCCCCTACAATGAATTATGATCCTTGTCCAATTTGCAAAGCTACTAGCCATACTCCTGCTAGTTGCCTGCAAGCTTTTTGTGAGAGATGCAGTAAGATGGGGCACTTGGCTTCGATTTGCCCTACTTTTGTTCCCTCGGAGTGTACGGCTCCTATGTGCGCGTTCCAGGGCAAGGGCCAGGGTTTCTTTTACATTCCAGACTCATGCACTGCTAAGCAGCTTAAGGAACGTGCCACAAGTGTAGTGATTACAGTGATTGAGGGGGAAGCTAGTGCGAAGGAGCTTGAAGATGTTTTTTCCGATTACATTGGGACCAAGTGGCATTGTACTGCTCGCCCTATAGGTCCTAAGTCTTATGTTATGCACTTCCCTAATCAAAGAGATGTGAAAAAAGCATGTTACAATGACAAAATGACCTTAAGATCTTGCGGGGTAGTGGCTAAGATCATTCCCTGGTCGGCTAATGTGGGAGCAAAAGGGGTGATGGAGGTTGCTTGGGTGAGAGTGGTGAATGTTCCTTTGGAACGAAGAAATGAAAGAAATGTGGCTTATGTTGCATCTTTGGTTGGTGTCCCCCTGGAGATTGACATGGCCACTCTGCACAAACTTGAATATGTGCGAGTCCGGCTGGGATGTCGCAATGTTGACGAGCTACCCGGTGTGGCTGAAGCCGTCCTGGGAACACACTTTTTTGATTTCTTCTATGACATTGAGAAAATCCTGATCAGAGATCCTGAGAGATCGAGCAGTGTGAACCAGGTTGAGTCGGCTGGAAAGGACTCATCCCATGGGAAGCATTTTGCTCGAGTTACTCCTAGGGATAATGAGAAAAGAAAAGAGGGGGGGTGTACATGAACGACAAAGATGATAAGAATAGCCCTAGGGACAGTGTGGAAGAGGAACAAGAGGAGTCGGATGGGACTGCAGATGATACCCTCTTGATTGAATCCATTGGCAGAGAGTCTTGTGAAAAGGAAACCCTGGGTGGATCTCAAGCACTACTTGTTGTTGATAACAACAGGCTGAATGTGGATGAGATTCAGGTGGAAGAAATGGTGGAGGATGATACTATCAAGGCCGGGGTGCGCTTTGAGTACACGGTACAGTTCCCTGTCTCGTCTGAGGAAATGGAGGAGGTGATTCCCACCCCTCCACTTAGAACTGAAGATGAACTGAAAATTCAGTACAAGAAATATGCAGAACATGGGCGACAAGATGCAAGATAGAGCTGTTGCAATTTCAAGGAAGAGAAACTTGGAAGGTAACTGCAACTTTAACTCATTTGATGTGCTTTCTAATAATGATCTTATGATAAGAGCATCTAAGATGGGTGTGATCATCCCGGATAACAATTTTTCTTCTATTGATATCCTGAGAGAGTTGGAGAGGGTCAGGAAATGTGATAATGACAGTATTCATAATTCTGATGCTGTGATAGATGAGAAAATGATGTTTATAACCAATGGGAAGGGGGATAAAACACCCATTAGTTCTGATTGGGCTGATGGGGAGGAGGATTTAGAGGAAAACTTCATCCTTGTGAGATCTAGGAAGAAAAGAAACCCTAAAATTCAGGTGGCAATATCCAGGCCTTTGACCAGGAGCCAGAAACCTGATTTAATGATGAAAAAAAGGAAAAGCTGGCAGCCCTGTCCATAATACCAGGGCCACCAGAGGGGAGAGGAAACAGAAACCGGGTTAATATGATTGGTATTTTTTGGAACTGTAGGGGGGCAGGAAAGAAAGGGATGAGTTCCTGCCTTTCCCATATTATTAAAGATCATGCCCTTGACTTTATTTGTCTACAGGAGACCCATAAGAAGAAGTTTCAGGATGATTATTTTAGGAAAGTTGATCCCTGCACTGCTTTTGATTGGGAGTGGATCCCATCTGCGGGGAAATCCGGGGGGATACTTTGTGGAGTTAGAAGGGAAAGATTTGAAGTGGTTGCTTGGAGGAAAGGCAAGTTTATCCTCCAAGTTAATGTGTATGATACCAAAATTAAGAAAATGTGGACATTATGCAATGTATATGGAGCAGCCCATGATAAGGACAAGCAAGAATTCCTTGTTGAATTAGCTGACTTCTGCGCTCATGTACAAAGTCCTCTGTTAATTGGGGGTGACTTTAATATTCTCAGGCATGAAGGAGAAAAAAATTAAAATTGGTATCGATCTCCTTAGACAGATATGTTCAATTCTGTGATTAATGTAATGTGCTTGAGTGAAATCCATATGAATGGAGGTGTGTATACTTGGACTAACGACCAAGCCCATCCGACCCTGGAAAAGCTAGATAGAATCCTTATGAGCAGTGATTGGGAGGACCTTTTCCCTCAAGTCAATGTTAGAAAAAAAATTAGAGACATCTCTGACCATAATTCTCTTTTGTTGTCCTCTAATAACTCTGTTGTTAGAGTGCCACAGCAAAGAGAGTTTAGGTTTGAAATCAGTTGGCTCAAATCAGAAGAATTCTTACCTTTGGTGGAAAAGATTTGGAGCCAATATGTTAAGGCTACAGAACCCATTGATGTGTTAAACATCAAATTGAAGCGTTCAAAAAAAAGGTTGGGTTTCTAATAAATTTGGGCATGAGAAGATTCGAAAAATAAACATTAGAGAAAATTTGGCTAATATTGAAGAAGAAGAAGAGGGAGGTAGGATGCATCCTGAAATGTTCTGTAGAAAGAGAGAACTGTTAGTGGAACTAAATTAAATATTGGTAAATGAAGAATTATTCTTACTACAACAGTCTAAGGAAAGATGGCTGCTTAAAGGGGATAGTAATTCTGCGTACTATCAGAAAATTGCTAATGGCAATAAGAGGAAAAATACCATTCACTCCCTAAATGTAGGGGATACTGTCATAGAGGGGACGAAGGATCTTTTGAAACATGCTACTGATTTCTATAAATATCTTTTTGGACCGGCACCTGGGAACTTGCTCCAGGTGGATCCTAATATATGGGGTGTGGAGGAGAAGTTAAAAGCTGAGGACAATGAAATTTTATGTAGACCGTTCTCAGAAGAGGAAGTCAAAAATGCTCTGTTTGGAGTGAATAGTAATAGGGCCCCTGGTCCTGACAACATTCCACCGGAGTTTTATCAACACTGTTGGGAGATTGTGAAGGGGGCTATTATGAGACTTTTTGAAGCCTTGTATGAGGGTACTCTCGATGTTCAAAGGTTAAACTATGGGATCATTACTTTGATTCCTAAGATCAATGGTGCGAACAAAATCCAACAGTTTAGACCTATTTGCTTGCTTAGGTGCCCATATAAGTTGATCACAAAGGTGTTAGACTACAGAGCATCCCTTTATGCTGACATCCTGTTTAGCAAACACCAAAATGCCTTTATTAAACACACGAGTATTATGGATGGGGTTCTTACGTTGCATGAAATTTTGCACCATGCGCATGTTAAGAAGAGAGTTGGCATCATTATCAAGCTTGATTTGAAAAAGCTTACGATAAGGTAAATTGGGACTTCTTGCTTAAGTGTCTGGAGATCAGAGGCTTTGGCAAGACTTGGTGCAGCTGGATGGAGAAAATCCTCCACAATGGCACGGTTAGTGTGAAGTTAAATAATACCTCGGGGCCTTACTTCCAGAGCCACAAAGGGGTGCGGAAAGGGGATTCGGTGTCCCCTTTCTTGTTCAATATTGCGGATGAATGCTTGTGTAAGATGGTATTACAAGCATAGGCAAACGGGTTGATTGATGGGTTGGCCTCAGATTTGGTAGATAAGGGAGTGGCCATTCTGCACTATGCGGATGACACAATCATGTGCATTGAACATAATCCTGAAAAAGCGCTCAACCTGAAACTGTTGCTGTATATGTTCGAACTCATGTCGAGACTGAAAATTAACTTTCAGAAAAGTGAAATTCTTAGCGTGGGAGGAGATGATAATATTTTGAAAGATTATGATGATATTTTTGGGTGCCAGATTGGGCATTTCTTAATGAAATATCTTGGTGTTCCTGTTAGTTATTCGAATCTGAAGGGTATGGATTGGGAATACCTTGAGGCAAAATTTGTCAAGAGATGTGAATCTGGACTGGGAAGTAATGCCTCCTCGGGGGGTAGGCTGACTTTATTGAATGCTAATATTTCCAACATTGCATATTATTACATGTCCATGTTTCTTTTGTCTAAAACCGTCATAGAGAGGTTGGATAAACACAGAAGAAAATTCTTCTGGCAAGTGACTAAAAACAGGAAGAGATATTACCTGGTTAGATGGTCTAGGATCTGTCGATCCACGGAAAAGGGAGGTTTAGGTGTGAAAGATCTCCACATGCAAAATATTTGCCTTTTGGTGAAATGGTGGTGGAAGCTTGAGATGAAGCAGGGGCTTTGGCAAGACATTGTCAGAGCCAAATACTTTGGTAGAGACACGGTAGCCTCGGTTAAGGGGAGAATCACTGATTCTCCGTGTTGGAAGGCCATTGTGAAAGTGAAAGACCTGTATATGGTTGGGAGGAAAGTGGTAGTGCATGCTAGTAACATAGCTAGGCTATGGATGGACCCAGTTGGCGACCAAGTTCCATTTGCTGAGCAATTTCCTCAGCTTTTTTCCATCTGCAATAAGCCTGAATGTGTCGTGAAGGATTGTCTGGAGGCTAATCCTGTAACCTTCTTTCGAAGGAGATTGACCTCGGAACTTAACGAACAATGGAAGAAGATGGTTTCCACAGTTAAGGGAACATGTATTTCCACGAATAGTGATTGTATCAAGTGGGGGCTGGGTCCTAAGCCCTACTACACCACGAAAGCTCTTTATACTTACCTTGAAAAAAGCATTGCTGGGAGTGATTATCGATGGATATGGAAAGCTCGTATCCCTTTGAAAATTAAAATTTTCATGTGGCAGCTATCGCAAGATGCGGTGCTGACCAGAGATGTGATGAAACGTCGTGGGTGGAGGGTGGAGCCCAAATGTTCCTTTTGTGGGGAGAGAGAAACCTCCTGGCATCTCTTTTTCTCTTGCCATGTTGCTAGGGTTACCTGGAGAGTAGTTGAGTGTATGTTTGGTACAGATTTATGCCCTGACAACTTGTGGCAGGCTTATGTTTGGTGTTATACTTTCTTCCCGGGTGGCAATGTTTTCTATACGGTGGGCATTGCAGCTGTGTGTTGGGCTATTTGGACTTGCCGCAGCCGAGCTACTTTTGAACATATCCCTCTTAAAACCCCATTTGAATGCATTTTCTCTGTATGTGCACTTCTTTGTGACTGGGCAGGATTGTTGAGACAAGAGGATGCTGAGACCCTGAGGGCTGGAGGAGCTCTGCTGAAGGACAACGCGTCTCGCATGATGAGGATCTGCGCAACGGCGCACCAGGATGGGGGAGTGCACCGAGGATAGGTTTGAGGAGAAAGAAGAAGATCTACTGTGCCTTTTGTTTTGCTGCTTCTGGTCGAGATGCCTCCTGCGTGAGGATGTTGAGGAGCATGTTGCTCAGCTGTTAGCGGTGGTCTTTTGGTATAACCGTGAGTTAGATGTTGGGGTCTTGGATTTATAGTGTCGTCGGGTTTTTGCCCCATGGTGAGTAATCTCGATGGCGAGTACTCATGGTGGGTTTCCCGGCGATGCTTGAACCCGCTTTCCTCTTTCCCGTTCTATTTCCTGAACTTGGTTGTATTTCCGTTATGTTCAAGTAATGGAAAGGGGATTTGCCCGGTTCAAAAAAAAAAGAAACTACCAAGTTAGCGACTGAAACTGTTGATGGATTAATTGGTTAGCATCCGTACTTTGTTCCATCTTAATTTTTTTTGAAAAGAAGGATATACCTTCGGTCTCTGCATCTGGGCGATGCATGCAGCCATTTTATTAATTATTCACAATGACCTTACAACGTAAAACATCAGTAAGCCTTAATCCACTATATTAACTACTCCTATCCCCAGCAGAGGTGCCGAATGTTCGAGCCTAATACCAAATAAAAATCAGACCAAAGCCTAATATCTAAAGCCGGATGTGCTAGCCCAGCCACAATACTGGGAGAAGGCCGCACCGGTCTGGCGCACTCTCACAGGTCGCGGCCGCAATCTTCCACCGATCCATCTCCTTAGCAAGTACTGACGCATCGACCTTTTGCCAGGCCTGCCGTCGACGCCATACAACGCCACCATCCTAAACACATCCATCCACACGCGTCAATAGCCGAAACTCCACGGTACCCTGTTGCCGGGAACCGTCGGCGACCTTGCAGTAGATGTAACACCGGTCCTCCTCTTGTCCCCTCCAGACAGCTCCTACTCCAAAATGATGCCCCCAGCAGGGAGAACGACACCGAAGGCGCTGTCATTGTCCGATCTGGTAGACCCAGATCTACAGTTTCCCACGGAACATCCCGATCATGTTGATGCAACTTGCAACGACGATGCCTCCACAGCGAAATGACGTCGAAGACGCCGTCATTGTCCGCCATGACTGAAGTTGGCGCAGTTTTCACCTGAAGTAGCGGCACTGTGATCTCGCCACTGACAGAAGTTAGAGATGTATGGTGTCATCGGAAAGCTGGTTGAGGACCTCTGGCTGCCCCACCCCGGCCCCATCAGGCGCTGCCGGCTGGCCAAAGCCGAACCACGACGGATTTGACCGGACGCCAGATCCACGTCTACCGCCACCGCTCATCGCATAGCATAGGATCCCACCGGAGCACCGTGCCAGTCATGGGTTTGCCGGCTGCCGCCACACAACCAGGACACCACCTGGCTGCCGCATGAGGACACCCCGCACGAGGTGCTCCAGCAACATTATGAGAGATCCCGCGCAACCCTCCTTCCCTAGCCCTTTTGGCGTCGGGCGCCGCCACCACCGCGGCCAGTGCCAGCGGCAGCGGCAGTAGGGATCTGCCTTGCTGGAGGGTTGGCGGCATGAAGGAGTTGGTTCCCTTGGCGTCGCCCTAGGTGGTAGCGCGAGGGGTTGTTTGTTGTCGCCCCGGTTTGTTTGTTACCGTTTGTTGTTGTTTTGTCTTAATAACAGATGCTTTCATATTATCTGTTGTTCTTTTCTGCCAAACTTGTAAGAGCAACTCCAACGGGCCGACCCAAACGGACACAACTTTTGTCTGCTTTTTGTCCGTTTGGGTTGCCCGTCCGCGTGTGTACGTCCACTTTTTTAATTGGGTCAGTCGGTGTGCCCAATGGCAGGCAGATGCATTTTGTGCATGTCCGTCCTGGCATTTTGTTGAACACATAGCAAGCAGCGACGCCGGTGCACGTTGGGATGAGCTACACCCACGCGAGCACGGCTCGCCACGGCGGGGCGGCATGCATGGTAGCTAGACGTGGAGGGGCGCCTGGCGGGGGCGACCACCTGCTCCAGCAGCACCGGCCGGGCGCGAGGCGAGTCCAGCGGTCGAGCCATAACGCGGAGGTGGCCGGGCGCGTGAGCTCCAACGAAGCGGGGCGGCACGGCAGGGGCGCGAGACGAGGCAGGGCGACCGCGGCTCGGCGAGCACAGCAAGCATGGCGGCTCGGTGCGGTGTCCATGGTGCAGCTGGGCGCGGCAAGCTCCAAAGCTCGAGACGAAACCGGCGAGCGCGGCTCGGCGAGCACAGCAAGCATGGCGACTCGGCGCGGAGAGCTCCAACGCGCGAGACGAGGCGCGCGGCTCGGCAAGGCAGGGGCGGCATGCATGGCGGGTAGACGCAACGACCATGGCGCGGCCGGGCGCGCAAGCTCCACCGCTCCAACACGCGAGCGGCGAGGCGGCCGGGCGCGCGAGCTAGCAAGCTATCACACGGCCACCGGCCGGCTAGCACGCGCGCAGCTAGCTAGCTAGCATGCGGCCGGCAGCTAGCTAGCAAGCACGCACACGCGCGGTTAGCTAGCTAGAAGGGTGCGGCCACGGTGAGCCCAGATGGCGGCGCGCTGGGGAGCCAAGGCCGACGCCGAGCGTCCGCCTTGTCCGAGCCGTTCGACACGCAGCAGTTCGATCTCCGTGGCCTCCTCGGTCTCCAGTACAACCTTCATGGCCTCGTCGGGCTAGAGACGGAGGTGCTCCGGCTAAGCCGCGAGGCTGCAGCAGCCATGCGGCGGCGTGGCCAGTGGTGGGAGTGGTGGGCCCGGGAGGAAAGAGAAAAGAAGGAGAGATGAAATGGGAGGTGGATGACAGATGGGCCAGGCCGGCCACAGGAGGATGAGAGAGACGCAGAGTGGGTGCGATTTGTGTCCGCCTACGACCGAAATGCGGACCAAATTTGGGTTGTAAATGGGTCAGAGCGGCCACAAAACGGACACAAAATAAAATAGGTCTCTGTTTGGGTCGTTGTTTTTGTCTGCGCGGACCGAAACGGATGCCCGCAGGCAAAATGGGTCTCCGCGTTTGGGTTGCCCTAATGCCCTGATGTATTCTGAAATTTTAGGCTTTCATTTATTTCGGTTCACCAAGATTTGTGCACTGTTTGAACTGTGAAATGCTCTGCTTTTCAGTTGTTTGAAATACCTCTTGCACTTAAACCATGATGCAGTGCCACTGGAAAATTGGAGCATGAGAGAGAATCATGAAAATTACGGACGCCGTGCTGCATGAGAGCGAACCATTTCAATATTTGCTGGGCTTCCTCTCAACGGGACACATGCTGGATTTCCAATGGAAAATTTTCCTGTTATTTTTTCCTGGTTTCTCCGTGGGCATACCTAGACGCACCAGCCGACTGCCAATTGCCAACATTCTCTTTTACTTTATTCTAAAATCTCAAACCATCCGGAAGAAAATACATCAAAAGTTCGGTAATGAGTGTACGTTCATAACCTGATGACCAACAGAAGTAACCCGGCAGATGTACTCCCTCCGCCCGGAAATACTTGTCATTGAAATGGCCGGTGAAGCATGGCAGGGAATCACGCGGGGCACCGGAGTGCACGGGAGGGGCCGACACGATGGATGCGGCGGGAGCGGGAGGGCGAGTTGGCCCCTTCTTCTTCTTCTTCTTTTTCTTCTTAGCCCCTTGGCGACCACGGCCGCCATTGCCACCATTGACCGGAGGAAAGGAGGGCTGATTTTGAGGCGGTTGATACCGGCGCGGCACTTGAGAGGTGCCAGATTGCTGTTGTTGGAGCCGTGGTGGGGAGGGGGAGCGGTCCCAATGCCGGGAGGGGGGCGGCGAGCGTCGCCGGGAGGAGCGCCATTGCTACTCCATGGGCGAGCAAGGGTGGTCGCGAGGAGAGGCGTGGCGGGCAGGGGAACGACGGTCGCGGGCCGGGGAGCGGCGGTCAGAGCACGACAGCCAGTGGCAGGGCTCGCGGGCAGGAGAACGGCAATGGGGAGGCCGGGAGGAGAGATGCTGGTGCAAGTCCGCCTCGCGGCGCAGCCCGTCCGGGGAGGAGCGGGCCGCGTCCCGGCACTCGTCGCGGCCGCGCTTGGGCCGGCCGGCATCGTCGCCCCAGTCACGGGGCATCACTGGGGGCGGAGGGGGGCGGGCGGCGCCGAAGCCGGAGACGGGAGGCGGCGTCGGGGGCGAGAAGAGACCGGGCGGAGTCGGGACAGCGGGATGAGGGAGCAGGGGAGCCGCGCGGCTGGATTGGGAACCCTAAGGGATGCCAGATGGTGGGCCTGAGTGGGCCTGCAGACACGGAGGTTCACGGCCCAACACCACCACGGCCCACACTGGGCCAAGTGGGCCAGCCCAAGGCGAGGCCCAGGAGGGACGCGCAGTCCAGCCACGTCGTCCCGACCGGTCTGGGGGGGGCAGGGTTTCCCCCAGCGCCGCCGACGGCGTGACCAGCGGGGGAGGGCAGGGAGAGTGCAGACGAGCCAGGCCATGTGGAGGGTGGGGCGAACGGGAAGCCGGAGCGCCGAAGGCGAAGATGAAGGGACGAAACAGAGATAGCCGGGACATGATCGAGGCCACCGCCGGCCATGACAAAGCCGCAGCAGCGACCGGGCCCGACGGCGGAGCCGCTCCACACTGCCAGGACAGGCGGGCCGCACCGCGGTCAGCGCGCCCCGCGACCTCCAAGCCCTACGGCCTGCGGCGGCCCGACCCCAAGGGCGAACCTTGGCTCCCCGGCTACAGAGCCGAGCTCCGAGGCCGGTGTCGATGCCGGGCGGACGAGCTCCCACCCCTGGGAGCAGGGCCACCGGCATCGTCAAGACGTCAGACACAAGAGGGAGCAGGGGGACGCGGCCGCGGGACACCACCGGGCGGCCGACCTCGAGCTCGTCGGCATCCACAAGTTCAGCCCAAACGACCCAAGCAGGGGGGATGGGGACGAAGGGCACGGCGAGGAGGAGGCCGGCGACGACTCGACAGGGGCGGGGGTGGAGGGGGGCACCGACGGGGAGGACGGAGGCGGCGGAGCAGGGGGCGACACCACGCCGGGCGAGTCGCCCCTGGAATCGCCAGCGGAGTCGCTAGCGCAGCCCGACATCAGATCGCCCTTAGTGATCTATATAATCCTGCAAGCCCTTTTCTGGAAGAGTTTCCATCGGCGTCAATTAGAGACAATGGAAAATCTTGGAAGATGAAAACCCTCATGGACACGGATGTTAAAGGACTTAGTTTCCTTTGTAATGTACGAATTCCCTGTGTCGGTACTTCGTTTCAGTATTATAATAATAAATTGGCTGATGTGTATTGTTGAAGTTGATGGGTCCTGTGAAGGTGAGAGATGTTCTGTGTGCTTCTGTTGTTCCTTTGATGGCTTCATACCGAGTTAAGTTAGTGCAGTTTTTGTTTCTATGTACCTTACCATACTATGATTACCATGTAAACTTGTTAATTGGATTAAGGATTTCTTGTCGTGATCACCTCTAGTCATCTATCTCTATCTGGAGATTGCACTTTGCTTTAACTGAAAATAATACATTTATGCTGATCGTGTGTCTGATCAATCATTACCATGAAGTTTACAAATGAAGAAACTTCTTTAATGTGGTGATAATTGTTGATACAGCAACATAACATTGTACTCATAAGGACTCTGTTATACAACAACATAAGTTTGCAAATGAACGAGTGAAAAGGGAAAACTGAATAAGTCATCTACATATATGCACTTCAGAAGGACTCTGTTATACAGTTGTAATTGATGCCCACTAGGATGCTCATGACTTCACCCCTTCACCAGCTTGTAACAGCCTGATTTTTGGCCCTTTCTTTTTCTTTTGTTTTTTCGAGGTTTTTGCTTGAGTTTTTTTTCCGTGGCTTTGTGGTCTGGAAACTGAAGAAGATGCCATGTTCTTTGCTTACAGAGTGGCTTGTCATCCCCTATCCAACCGTAGACCTTGTCATTTTCATCCTATCCCAAATCCCAATATTCTTTTTATTGGGAATATTTCTTTTCTATTAAAGGAATAACTCAATTTTCCCTAGGTTATGAAGCAACCTATATTTCCGTCACTCCTAAAATTCCCAAATAATTCTAATAAATTGTGTGGCTCATATCTTCCCCAAATATTGCAAAATATTTCATTTGCCATGTTTATCATCATCCTCAAATAATTTATTTCCTATTCTGCCCTAAATGGCACATTGTGAGGCAAGTGCTATTTTCCTTTGCCCAATTGACCTCAAACTCCTTGGACATCTTTTCCTATCCATATCATTGCCACATGCCAAATTGCAACCTCATTTGCAAAGTAGAAATTTAATTATGATTTTCCAAAGTTTCTGTCCAGAAAGAAGCTTTGTGAAGGAGGTACAAGCTAGGCATATCAAAACGAGTTGAACTTTTGCATGGTCCTTCATATCATCAAATAATAGACCTACATCAAAGTAGAGATCATGTAATGCCTCCATGTGAGCACAGCTTCAAATCTTTGATTTTGTCCAAAATTTCAGTTTGTGAAGCAAGTATATTTTATCTTGCTCCGTTATGGCTGCACATTTTTCTAGGCCTTCTCCCATCAATATAACCTATCTCCACCCAATTTGGGCATATTTCATTTAGCCATTTGCCCTGAGGAAGTTTTGCAAGTTTCTGGTCAGTGGGGAGGTTTGTGAAGCAAGTACCATTTTGGTTTATCCAAATGGTATGAAACCTTTTGCAACATCTTCATATGACCAAATAACTCTTTCTTGGACAAGTTGAGATCAAGTTGACACTCCTAGTGAGTGCTTCTTCCTTATTTCCAAATCTGACCAATATGGCAATTTCTACAGCAAGTGTTATCTAAACTCCTCTTCTTGAGCTGAAACCTTGCCATCCTAATCACCTTAGTGAGTGATCAACCCTAGTCAAAGCTCAGTCTTAATCTCCACACGTATGAGCCACAGAAAACACCAAACACCTTGTTGTTGCCTGGTGTGCTTGCTTCCTGTGGTCACCTCAGTGAGCACTATGCTTGTTTCTCTCTTCCTTCGAATCACCCTCTGCACACCTTGTCTCCCAGACATGATTTGGCTGATCAGAGCATGGGTTGGCATCGTGTCCACGCGGTGACCATCGCCCTGGCAAGCATTAAACGTGCTCTGTCAAGACTTCGGCGTTGTGCCCATCCGTTCTCTCCTCGTCTCGACCCGCAGCCATGTCCAGTAGCCTCCCCGTGATCGACTGCGTCGCCCTGAGCGCTTGCCCCCTCCGTCTTCTTCTCCGGTGAGCCGTCCCTCTCGCCGCACTGTGCGCGCGCTGTAGCCGACCGTCGTCTTCTCCTGTATTGGCTTCTTCCTCCCTTGTCCTTGAGCTCCGCTCATCTCCGTGACCCCTGGAGCTCGTCCATTCCCTCCCCCTTGTCTTCCCCGAGCTCATGCGTGAGCACACGCGTCCGCGGCACCGTCCACGCGATCGTGGCGGCGCCAGCTCGGCCATGACCTCGCACGGCTATATAAGGCCACCCCGAGCGCGTTTCTCTTCACCACACGACCTCACGCACTCCTAGCTGCCTCCCCGACCACCCAAACAAGCTCGAGGAGCTCCTCTGCCCCGCCATCAAGGCCATGGCCGCCGCGCGGCCTCGGCAAATTCGGCCGACCCGAGCCCCTCCCCTCCTCCTAGCCACCACCAGAGCCCTCCACCGCCTCCCTAGAGCCTCCCCGCCGTTTCCCTCCTCCTCTGGTAGCCCCTGGCCGCGATGCCCAACCCCCACCCGAAAGCGTATTTCTGAAAACCCGTTTCTGCCTTATCCACTCAGGGACTTGTTTGTGATGATATTTTTGCAGAAAAGTCCCTAATCTTCATCACCTCACAACTTTTTATCCGTAACTCCGATCGAGGTGAATCCAACGCCCACGTCTTCATCTCGTCCAGCCCGTTCTGTTCCCCTCATTTTCAATATGGTTTGACATACTAGAAATGAACATTTTGGCCTTGCCCCTAATCAGCCCCTCGGAGAGAGAACCCATTCTGATGATTCTTTCCGCGGCTTCACCGCACATCTCCCCGTAGTATCCTTCATCCCAAAGCAAGCCACAACCACCATTTGCATGATAGCCATGCATAAGCATTGGTTTTCAACTTGAATCTTTAATAATTGTCTGTTTGTGTTGCTACAACTGTCGGTATTTCGGTCATGCTTATGGATCGGTGTTTACCCTCATGCTATGTTTTCCTGCGCTATGTTATTATGCTCTTCATGCTAGTATTACTTACTTATGGACCCTATTTGGTAGTAGTACATGTTGGTGATGGTCTTCGGTGCATGACTATCATCTGTTCCGAGTACCGCCATTATGCATGTTTCTTTGCATCCAGTTGATTAAATATTTGCATGGTAGTTTTATCGTTATGTTATTGCATGGTAGTTATTTTGATGCTAGTGTCATGTCATGCTATGAGTAGGGTGCTAGTTGTGATATTTGTGCTCGTCAGTATGCCATGCTCATCTGGATAAATGGTTAAATGTTGTTGTTATGCTTGTTGATTATGATGCATCACCATGCTTATGTTGATATCATGTTCATGCATTGTAGTTGCATCATGTTATTTTATCATGGCTCAGCATATTGCATTCAAGTTTAATCGGATTAAATTGAACTTGAACAACTGTTGGCTGAGTCATGGTGTCGCCATATCGATCTGACCTATGGGGGGGGGGTCCTAACTGGGTCTATTGTCATGCCTCTCACCGGTGCCTCCCGCGAGGGAAGGTTATGCGCGGGCGCTACCTTGGCCTGGTAGGACGGCATAAGCCTTGTGTGCCTGTTGTTTTTGTAAGGATCCTTGTCCCCGATTGGGACCGTTTTGCCACGACGGTGGCCGTTGGTGCCTTTGGTAGGCACGGGGCCACCCAGGACTTAGCCCAAAGGGGAGTTGGTAGGAGTGGCCGGGATAGTGTCATGTTAGTAGCTTAGTTTTGTCGAAACGCCGTGTCCGCACGTATGGGAGTGCGGGGCCATGGGTTCCGTGGTGTGGGTACAGTGTGCTAACCTCTGCTGAGTGTGCGTTTAATCTATCGATAGCCGCGCTTGCGGATATGGGCCCAGTTCGTAGTTGGTCACACTATGGGTTAACAGTAATTCTAATGATGTGCTAAATAACAATCCTGGTTCGATGATGAAAGAAGTTGGTTGATATTTATTTGATCGTGAGAGGATCACTACGGTATCGTGAATACCAACTTGTTGGATATTTGGGATGTTATGCGAAAGTCAAGGGTAACGGTCAAGCTCCTTGTGGTCATGAATGATTACTACGGTATTGTTAATACCAAGCTTGATTGAATCCTGAGATGATCGTGTGAGGTCCATGATGGTAAGTTTGTGCATGTGATGGTTACGAGGTAACCCGAGCAGAGTAAGTTGGTGCATGAAAGTTTAATCATGTTGCATGCTAGTATTATCATGTTCATATGTTCATGCCATGCTCATATTGTTCTAGCTGTATCATCTTGTTCTTGCTATGATTGATCTGATAGTATCATGTTATTCCTTGTTAAGCTGTAATTGCCATGCTGTTGTTTGTCTTGATTGCTTTGGTTGCTGTGAGCTTGCAAGCACATTCAATGTACTGACCTGGCGTGTCATGCCAGTTTGCAGGTCATGCCGGATTTGATTGCTTGTTTGTCGTGGATTCCTTGTTTGCGAGCTAGGATAAGCATTCCAGCCAGAGTCCCTGCGGAGTGGAGTTCATCACGGTCGTCGTTGTTCCGCTGCCAGTAGTCATTCCGCTGCTTCGTGTAGTTCTGCTGCTTGCATAGAGCAACTGTGGCAGGCGTAGTGTCGCCGTGCCGATGTAAACCCGCCCCCCCCCCCCCCCCCCGTACCCATATAGATTGCAATAAAGAGCTGATTTGTTCTATGGTAAGCAGTGCCGTATTCCAGAAGACTTCTCCTCGATCTCTGGGCTGGAATACGGGGCATTCCAGTTTCTTTGAGATGGGGGTGCCACACAGCTTGTCCTCATGATTGATCCTACCAGCACAACATACCCAGAGGCTCTGGTACTAGCCTTTCCATGAGGCCGCTGCTAACAATTTTTTTTCTGCTTGACCCCACTGCCTCTATAGTTGATCACATTATGGAGATAAATTCTCAAATTTTCATCTGTAACTCCATAGATACGTGGGATAATCGCAAATCATAGCTTGGAAAATTATTATTTTGATTTTAACTGAACTGATTAGATGATTCATAATATCTAAACAAAAAAACCAAGCAAACACAAACCTGTGTTATGAAATATGAGTAGCCTATTGCACAATAAAGACTCATTCGGGCCACCCAAATCATGACTTCACTCTACACACACGTATACACCGTACACTTTTCTTTGGGCATGATCAGGACCATATATGTGGGAAGGACGCCCGGTCATATTTGTGGGAGAACAGTTCAACAGTGGGCGGTACACGCAAGTAATCTGAACAACAATTTACATCTCTCTTCAAGTTCTTCTAAGATGTCACCTCACCAGTAAGAACACACACCAGAAGTTTGTCTAGATCAGCATCTCATAACGCCAGTAGCCAGGACCAACTAAAGGAACACAAATAGAAACACTGTACAGGAGCTAGAAGTACACATAAATATATATAGAGAGACAGAGGGGCAATATTTCAAACTCAGTTAACTTAGCAACTCAGAAAGTATGCTGCTGCTGAATGGTGTCTTTCTAATGAGGAGTTTACTAGTATCACCAAGAATGCAAGAAAAGAATGAACGAAATTGTCTTCATTGGTTATTGCTAACCAAACTATCACTCCTGAACAAATATGTTGTTGACTTCACGAGGCTTCACTTACATAGCAAACCGCAGCTAGTTTGAGAACTGGTACCCCCCCACTAGGTTTCTTCTTATGGCATCCGTGGACAAAGATTATGATTGAAACAAGCAAACACTAACTTGTGCGATGAAATATGAGTGGCCTAGTGCACAATGAACACTCATTCGGAGCACAGAAATCATGGTTTCACTCTACACACTTTTGAATACACCGCGAACTTTTCATATGGCATGATCAGGACCCTATGTACGGAATGGACGCCAATTTCCGGTCTAGATGTTCTACAGTGGGCGGCACGCGCAAGTAATGTGAACACTTATTTACATCTTCCTTCAGTTTCTTCTAAGATCTTACCTCAGTAGCAAGAGCAGACACCAGAAGTCTTCCTGGTTCATTATTTCATAACGCCAGAACCAACTAAAGGAACACAAATACAAACTCTGTACATGGTCTAGAAGTACGCACAAATATATAGTTATAGGGGATTATTTCGAACCTCAGTTAACTTAGCAACTCAGAAAGTATGTTGCTGCCGAATGGTGTATTGCTTACGAGGAGCTAACTAGTATGACCAGAATGCGAGAAAAGCATGAAGGAACTCATCATACACTGTTGACTTGAGCATTAATTAAGCCCAAAGTGACTGAACTATATATTGGAAGCCCAAAGCGCCATGATTAAAATGCATAGCTGGCAGCATTGGTTACCGACTTACCGGCACTAGATAACATTGGAGGTGGAACCGAACGCGCAATGATTACTGGCCACAGTTATCGGCATCTATTCTTCACGTAAGGGTGGCTTGGTCGCAGTGTTTTGGTCATTTAGCCTAATAAACCCCGACGCAGGGAGTACATATTTTTGAGCACCGAAATCATTGCTTCACTCTAGACACTTTGACACCGTGCACTTTTCTTTGGGCATGATCAGGACCCTATGTGTTGGAAGTACGCCCTGTCATATTTGTAGAAGCACATTTTCTAGTCGGGTTGTTCTGCAGTGGGTGGTAGTGGTACACACGAGTACTCTGAACAATTATTTACATTTCCCTTCGCTTTCTTCTAAGATCTCACCTCCCTAGCAAGAAGACACACCAAAAGTCTGTCTAGTTCAGCATCGCATAATTTGAGGACCAAGTGAGTGAATACACAATATACACACTCTGTAATTGGTCTAGAAGTACATGGAAATATATAGTATAGACAGAGGGAATAATATTTCAAACCTTAGTTGACTTAGCAGCACCAAAAGTATGATGTTGCTGAATGGTATCTTGCTCACAAGAACTTGACTAGTATGACTAGAATGCAAGAAAGCCATGAAGGAACTCATCAGGCGCCACTTATAAAAGCATTAGGCCCAAAGTGACTGAAATATATATTCAGAAATCAAAATGTGCAGATACACTTCCTACATCAGTAGAAGTACATTTTTCTGTTTCCCGTGTTTTCCAAGATGTGCTTAATTTTTTCTTGATCACATTAGAGAAACACCGATCACTTCTATAGATCGTGGATAAAAAATCAATTCCCGCTAGATATTAGCTCATCTTCAGTGGGAGGTAAAGTCCCTGTAACGTCTCTTGCAGTTTATTAGCGGCAGGCACCGTGGCTGCTGCGAGGGGACTGAAGCACGTCACCCTCCTCCTGAATGTTGACCCTATGTACATAAACATAGAGAAATAAGAAATTTAAAATGACCAGGTGTTTGCCTTCATGTTTGGTGAAAATTGGTAATAAAGGTGGATAACTTTGTTTATATATTCTCTCTTGGTGGAGGAAGAAGTATGATATTACCACAATCTTTAATTTTTGTCAACAAGCAAGTTATGAATTACATACATGCCTCGTACACAGTTCGATTCATGTTCTCTCGATGGACAAACTGAGCCCTTCTCAACCGAACACATTGTAAACACTTCACTCAAACAAACTGAGCACTTCTCTATAAGACAAAAGTCTGTCGGAGAATCAGGTCCATGGATGTTAGATCTGCAGCAACACACTTTCCTGTCAAATTTAAAAATTTCTCAGCGGGCACTCATCCATCACCAGACGCCACGTTGTCTGGATTATATTTCAGTCTCCTCTAAAATCTCAATTCATCAACTGAGAACACATCAAAAGTTCAGTAATGAGTGTACACTCATAACCTGACCACAAACGGAAAGGAACCGATAATAAAAGGTGCATATGGTTTAGAGATATAGAAAGAGAGTGTGGGCAATGCTCACAACTTCAGTTAGATTAGCAGCATGATAAGTAGTGTGATGCGCCTGCTGAATGGTGTGTAGGTCATGACGAGCAGCAATTAGTGTTTCTCTGTTGGTCACCTGCAGATTATTTTCCGTTGTTCACATGTATATGTTGGCGGTAAATACTCATTATTTTAGGGATAAAAGGTAGGTGTTCTGCTAATTCAACTCATTGGAAGGAATTTTTTACAAGAATTTACCAGAAAGAAACTAGCAAGAACAAAACAGATGCAAAGAAGATCAAAACAGACGCAAAGTAAATTTAAAATATTGAGTATTTACCGCAAAGTCTTTGGTCCCGTAAATGAGCAGTATCGGCTCGTCAGCCCAGTCTGCAAGCCACATCGACATGCACAAGGGGGGTATGGAGTATGGACATGAGTACATGACAGAACTAAGAGAGTGGCATTCTCCAATTCCTGATCACAAATGGTGCACTACTCACCATGGCTTGCAGGGCATTGTCCGTCAGGATTCTTTCCTTGACTTTCCACAATTTTATGCTTGACCTTGCCTTTCCACAGTTTGGAGAAGTTCATGCCCGATGGATTTGGATCAAAGCATTTGCTGCAGAGGGTATGCTTGACAAGGCAGTTGCTCTCAAGAAGCGTGCCAAGGTGGCTGAGGAAGACTTAACTTGAAGACGTGGGGGATTTTTATGTTGGTGGAGAAACAAGTTTGTTGATATGCAGGAGAAGGTGTGGAAAGATCTGGAAACAAAGGTACTGATATACATGGTGGCCGCTGGAAGGAAGTTCCCTGGGACGCGATGCCAGCTAAAGAAGAAATTGTGACAGTCGGCGAGGAAACTGTTAAGTTGGTCGATTCCATTTGTGTTAATTGATCAATTGATTAGCATCCCACTTTGTTTCATCACAATAACGCACAGCAGGATGCTGTCAGAAATTTTGCTTTTTTCTTCTGTGAAACCTATGACGCCAGGATGTATACGGAACTGTTTGCCTGGCATTCAATTCTGTTCGTCGGCTGGTTCTGTACACCGTCAGAGCCCTTGGGCTGTTTGAAATGCTCTGCTTTTCAGTTGTACTTCTGTCACTGAATGAACTCCACATGTCTTCTTAATCACATTCTGAGTTCATATATTTTGACTGCAATGCCCTTTGTGTCTGATGTGTGCCACGATGAACGAATCCGTCAACCACCGGCTCGGAGCTCTAAATTAACAATTTAGAAATACCGGGCGGTTTTTTCATGGATGGTGTCAAATTGATATTCTAAACATTGTATAAGATGGATAACTTTGTTTTTATATTCTCATCATATCTTTGGGAAGGAAAAAGTACCGCTCACACTCTTTAATCATTCCGAACAAGCGAAAAATAAATCAGGCACCTCCGCTCTACACACATTGAATCTTAATGCACACACTGAGTGCTTCTTAACCGGACACACTCTAACATGTTTGCACTTCTCTGCAGCACTTCATGTCAGACAAACCAAGCACTTCTCCATGGGACAGAACCTAGATTTGCAGCAGAACATTTCCCTATTGAAATTTCCTGCTTTCTTGGTTTGACCATGACTACCAGGAACATTGTCCAAATTCTCTTTCAATTCTTTCTAAAATATCAACTCATCAGCAAGAACACACATCAGAAGTTCAGTAGTACTGTACACTCATAACCCGAAGACAATCGGAAGGAACCCAACTTAAAAGGTGCATATAGTTAGGAGATATATAAAGAGGCAGAGTGAGCGATGTTCAAAACACTGGTTACAACATCACCGTAAGTGAAGCCTGACATAATCAAAAATTGGGCTATGAAAGCTGGATCTGCAGCGGTAAACTTTTCATGTTTTCTCAGCAAGGTTACACACCCAGCCCAGGCATGATTTGTGAACACTTAATTTCAGTTCCTTCTAAACTCTCAACTCATCAGGAAGAACACATCAAAAGTTCAGTAATGAGTGTTCACTCAATACCTGATGACCAACTGAAGGAACAGAGAAATGTGCTTATGGTTTTGGAGATATATAAAGAGACAGAGTGGGCAATGCTTATAACTTCGGTTAGATTAGCAGCGTGATAAGTGTGATGATCCTAAATGGTGGGTAGGTCATGAGGAGTAGTAATTCGTGTTTCCCGTGTTGGCCACCTGCAGATAACTTTCCATTGTTCACATGCCAATCACATGAATATGTTGTGGGTAAATGCTCTTTTTTTAAGGGATAAACATAGGGAACTAAAAATGAATCACTTACTTGCTCCACTCAGCCCACTTTGACTTATTGATCGGAAAAAAACCATGTTGATTTATCTTGCGGACATACTGTGCACTTCTCAACAGGACACACTGTACGCATTTCAACCTACCAACCACTTGTCCATGGGACAGAATCAAATCCATTCTCTGGGTTTACGCTCTTCTCAGTCCAGCCACCGCGCTGCGTGCCCGCTCGGGTGACTCGGCCCGTGAGTTGGTGGTACGGGTGGAGGGCCCACCTGGCCCCTGGCTCCTGCTTCCCAGCTCCCTTGCGGAGGAGCTGCCGGCATGGGGACCAGTTGGGCTGTGGCTGCAGCCCGACGGCTGCTGCAACGGGTCCTAATGGGCGGAGGTCGAGGTCACCCCCGCCGGCTACATGTTCCTGACCCGCGGATGGCAGTCATTCGCCCGCACCCGTGGCCTGAAGGGGAGGCGCACCCTCCACTTCAAGTACGACGGTCGATGGGGCAGCAATGCTCTTCGTCAAGGTTTTCGGTGAAGACCGCAGGCGCTTGGCGTGACGACTCACCAAGACGCCGTAGACGAACTCCACCATCCCGCGTGGATAGGCAGCAAGTTGCCACCGCCCACCATCAGCTCGTCCCTGTCCACCGCTCGGCGGCCTCGTCACCGCCCAATCGCCGCCGTGCCGCACCAGATCCATAGCTGGACGCGCCCGCCCGCAGAGCCACGACGCCAAGAAACCAAACTGCCGCCCGATAGCAGTCCCACCACTGCCGGCACCGCACGGGCTTTGCCCGGCAGCGGCAGGGGAGGAGAAGGGAAGGTGGGGCCTCAGGGTTCTAGGGTTGGGGCGCCCCGGTGCCGCTCGGGAGCGGCACGGGAGCGAGTGGCTGCTGACTGACGACTCGCGAGCACAAAAAGATCCAGTTTGCCTTCAAAATGCACACATTCCTTCCATCCTTTCTTTTATGTAGTATTATTATTTTATAACCATCTATCGGCTGATGAATAACTTTGTTTTTGTATTCTCTCTTGGTGGAACACTACCGGAAAACGGTCCTACCCCGATGGCCAGAACTATTCCTACGGCTGCCGTCGGCCTATTTCGAGCTATGCCGACAGCCTAGTCCTGGCCGTCGGCTTATCCTGGCCGTCGGGCTACACCGATCTACGCCGACGGCAGCCGTCGGCACAGAACGGCCGTCGGCATATCTCCGCATGCCATGGCACCGATCTGCGGCGTAGATATGCCGATGGCAGCCGTCGGCATAGGCTCCACGTCACCGATCCGCCGCACTGCGCCCACCAAAACCCTGCCGTCTCTATGCCGACGGCAATGCCGTTGGCATAGTTATTTTTTTACATGCGTTTTTTTACATATGTTTTTATGCTTTTTTACATATGTTTTTATTCTCTTTTATGTATTATATGATGTAGTTTGTAATTTTTTCCATAGATTATATATATATATATATATATATATATATATATATATATATATACTCCTCTTTTATACTCCCGGGAGTATGTACTCCCGTGGACTAAACAGGGTGGCAGCTATTAGATCTAGTCGCTAATTGCTCCACCGGCCGATGCATGCATGCATGCATGCATGTGCATCAACAGATTGAGAGATTCAAGGATCCTAGCATACAGATAAGGTCTGTTCGGTGCAAGTAAACAATAACAGTGGTTGACTTTTTTTGTAAGGACCGATACATATCTACCATACTCACTCTTTATATATATACTACTTTTTTCTGCACACAAGTATGAACTATCTGTTCTGGTTATACTACTTCTTTAACGCAAGGAAAAAGATATATACTACTTCTTTGGGAAGACAATATATACCATCTTTTGTGTATGAGTATATACTGCCTTTTTGGTAATGGAGCATATACTACCTTTTTTGTTAGGGGAGTATATACTTCTTTTTCTGTAAGGGAGTCGATACTGCTTTTTTTTACGTGAGTATATACTGGCTTTATGTGAGAGTCGAGTAGCTGCAATCAGAGAGCGGGCTGGTCGCCGAAATGAGTGATAAATTCAAAGTATGCATAAAAGAGTATTTTAAAAACTAGATGAATAATGGGTGCAATACATTTTGTAATGTCATCGTATGGCAGTAAAAACACAAGGCTACCCATAGAAAAATAAAGCACTTGCTGAAGAGGGAAATGGACGTTCATTTCCAAAATAGAAAAGGAGTATGTATTACTAATTGTTTCAGTGTATTTTTGTGATTGGGTATATGCAACTACAAAAGGAGTATGTCTTATTTCTACAGCGTTATACTATATTTTTTGATGGGGTATATGCTGCATTACAAAGTGTATATACTCATTTTTTAGGAGGACTATATACCGATTTATTCTGGAGGATTATATACTGATTTTTTTTGGAAGCTTTATATACAACCGAAGAAGAAGTAGTAAACCCATTAGGCATAAAAAATACATAAAATTTTGATCATCAGTAACAATCATGACTCGATTGTGTGAGTGCAAAGCAAGCTCCTAACTATTTCTACGTCGACGTACTAGCCACTTTATTATATGCGCACAATATGAATATATTGGGTAAGTGGCTAAGTGCATGTTGCTAGTGGCCAGGGCCTAGATGTAGATTTGTGTGCTCTTCGGCCTGACACCATGCATGCACCGGGACGTACGTGTGACAGATTGAGAGGACAGCAGACACGCCGGCCATGGAGTAGCCGAACGAAGTAGCTTCACCATGGCCACGTCGCCGCCGCGTGTCGTCCTTGTCGTCTTTGCCCTGCACCATAGGCCATAACACTGCAGGTATATAGAAATTATTAGTAAGTTAACAAGATCTTGACTCCTTGGGTGCTCGATCTGACTAACAAATGCAGCCTGGAACAAAAGTAACAAAAGATGAATGCATCAATTTGACTGGAACGACACCTTACCTAGTACTAGTAGACTTGGCCGATCAATCATCCTCATCCTATTTTCTTCTCCGACGATGACATACTGGAAAGGAATGGATCGAGAGATCAGCGGAAACATACACACGGTTGTGGTAGCCGAACAGAAAAATCGGGAACACCAATTGCACGTACCCTCGCAAACTAGAGATGATGAATTAATCTTCCTCCGACTGATGGACGTGCTGGTTGAAGCCTCCCACAGGGAAGAAGCACGGGGATCATCGTCGGCCATGTCTACCAAGTCTGGCGATCGGTCAGCGGCGGAGGAGGTGAGCCGATGCTCTCTTTTTTTTATGTTCGTGTGTGCTGGCAAGAGATGAGAACGCTGTTTCAAATGGAATCCATGGAAGACACGCCTACAAGAGCTGAAAAAAAGGAATCAGTTCAACTAATTTTCGAATCCAAAGACTTTATCCGGAGTTAGTTAGCTTTTTTTTTGTAGTTAGCGGGGTTAATGGTTGCAACGATGATGGGTGTTGGTGGGAGTATGTACTCCTAGGAGTACCAACCCATTTTCCTATATATATATATATATATATATATATATATATATATATATATATATATATATATATATATATATATATATATATATATATATATATATATATATAGAGTAACACTAAACTAAGCGTGAGTGTAGAATAGCTTATTCTACACCCAAGTAACAATACATACAAAATACAGTAACACACTATGTAAAATATAGTAATTTTCGTAAAAATGTAGTAAATTACAAACTTAGATGATAAAAAAATATTTTTCGATCTACTACATTTTGTACACCGTTTTACTAGATTTTGTACATAGCGTTACTAGGGGTGTAGAATAAGCTATTTTACACTCACGCTTAGAATAGCGTTACCCTATATATATAGTTTGTATTTTTTTGAGCACATTAATAATGTGTCGTCATGTTCTTTTGAATATAGGTCCTTATATTTTATTAAAATCAAAAACAGCTATGCCGACAGAAGTTTAGTGACGGTTGCAAACGCCCGGCAGCCGTCTCCAGAGCGTGACCCCCGCACGTCCGCGGTGTGCCCCCCTCACGGACGGCACCGCCGCCGGCATTTGGACGGTGAAAACAGCCGCATCGGGTCTATACGGAGGGGACGTTGCTCCCAAGTGTTTCTATGGGATGACCTACCACAACCGGGTGGTGTTGTGCCATGTCCGAAGAGGCGGCACGCATCTCCGAGGCGTGGCCCCCCTAACGGATGGCGTTGTCGCCGGCACCTGGAGGGGGGAAACGGACGCATCGGGTCTACACGGAGGGGATGTAGCTGTCGGTTTGGCCCGGATGTTGCTTCCAGGTGTCCCTCTGAGCTGACCTGACACAACCGGGTGGAGAGGTCCACTGTTCGAAGCCCGTCTGTGGAGAGTCAAAGGGTTAGATCTCGTGGTCAACCGCTCCAGGGTTAGGCGGGACGGGGGCCCTGGGGGGTAGCAATGCCACCGGAGCATCGCACCGGCCCCTCATACATGCGGGGTGGTGTTGTGGCATATCCGAAGAGGCGGCACGCTTCTCCGGGGTGTGGCCCTCCTCACGGACGACGCCGCCGCCGGCACCTGGATGGGGGAAACGGACGCATCGGGTCTATATGGAGGGGATGTAGCTGTGGGTTTGTCCCGGATGTTGTTCCCAGGTGTCCCTTGATGTCTACTACACAACCTTCTTCTTGTAGACGTTGTTGGGCCTCCAAGTGCAGAGGTCTGTAGGACAGTGGAAAATTTCCCTCCAGTGGATGACCTAAGGTTTATCAATCCGTGGGAGGCGTAGGATGAAGACGGTCTCTCTCAAACAACCTTGCAACCAAATAACAAAGAGTCTCTTGTGTACCCAACACACCCAATACAATGGTAAATTGTATAGGTGCACTAGTTCGGCGAAGAGATGGTGATACAAGTGCAACATGGATGGTAGATATAGGTTTTTGTAATCTGAAAATATAAAAACACCAAGGTAACTAATGATAAAAGTGAGCGTAAATGGTATTGCAATGGTAGTAAACAAGGCATATACTTTCACTAGTGCAAGTTCTCTCAACAATAATAATATAATTGGATCATATAACTATCCCTCAACATGCAACAAAGAGTCACTCCAAAGCAACTAATAGCGGAGAACAAACGAAGAAATTATGGTAGGGTATGAAACCACCTCAAAGTTATCCTTTCTGTTCAATCTATCATAGAGTTCATACTACAATAACACCTTAAGACACAAATCAACCAAAACCCTAATGTCACCTAGATACTCCATTGTCACCTCAAGTATCCATGGGCATGATTGTACGATATGCATCACACAATCTCAGATTCATCTTGTCAACCAACACAAAGTACTTCAAGAAGTGCCCCAAAGTTTCTACCGGAGAGTCAAGTCGAAAACATGTGCCAACCCCTATGCATAGGTTCATGGGAGGAACCCGCAAGTTGATCACCAAAACATACATCAAGTGGATCACGTGATATCCCATTGTCACCACAGATAAACACGACAAGACATACATCAAGTGTTCTCAAATCCTTAAAGACTCAATCCGATAAGATAACTTCAAGAGGAAACTGAATCCACCACAAGAGAGTAGAGAGGGAGAAACATCATAAGATCCAATTGTAATAGCAAAGCTCGCGCTACATCAAGATCGTGCCATAGAGAGAACACGAGAGAGAGAGAGATCAAACACATAGCTACTAGTACATACCCTCAGCCCCGAGGGTGAACTACTCCCTCCTCGTCATGGAGAGCACCGGGATGATGAAGATGGCCACAAGTGAGGGATTCCCCCTCCAGTAGGGTGCCGGAACGGGCTCCCGAGAGGTTTTTGGTGGCTACAGAGGCTTGCGGCGGCGGAACTCCCGATCTATCTTGTATATCGATGGTTTTAGGGTATATGGGAATAAATAGGAGAAAGAGGTCGGTCGGGGGAGCCTCGAGGGGCCCACGAGGGTGGAGGGCGCGCCCAGGGGGAGTGGGCGGCCCCCCCTATCTCATGGCTTCCTCGAAACTTCCCTGGCTTGTACTCCAAGTCTCCTGGATCACGTTCGTTCCAAAAATCATGCTCCCAAAGGTTTCATTCCGTTTGGACTCCGTTTGATATTCCTTTTCTTCGAAACACTAAAATAGGCAATAAAACATCAATATGGGTTGGGCCTCCGGTTAATAGGTTAGTCCCAAAAGTAATATAAAAGTGTATAATAAAGCCCATAAACATTCAAAACAGATAAGATAATAGCTTGAATGCTTCATAAATTATACATACGTTGGAGACGTATCAGCATACCCAAGCTTAATTCTGGCTCGTCCCCGAGTAGGTAAATGATAAGAGAAAGAATTTATGAAGTGTGAATGCTAGCAGGTGCACAAGTTTGATCAATGATAATTTCAATCACCTTTTCTAGCATCTTTATATGTCATAACAGTAGTTCATCTCATAAAACTTCTCACGAACAAGTAACAAGCAATTCACATATTAAAGCATAGACCATAAACTTTCTTGAAAACTAGCAAACTTTATTCTTAGTCATCAAACAATTGCAATTCATCTTATTTTCAAGAAGGGTCTATGTCAGAGCTTTGATTTAGCAAACTCCACATACTCAACTATCATATAGTCTTCTAAAATTGCTAACACTCACGCAATATTTATGGTTATGGAGTTTTAATCGGACACTGAGAAAGATAGGGGCTTATAATTTCGCCTCCCAACGTATTCACCTTTGGGTGATGTCAACACTAATAGTTCATGCTAACTTACATCCAATTGGATATATATCAGGATCTTTCCAACACAAGGTGCTTGCCAAAGGATAAAATAAAAAAGGGAAAGGTGAAGATCACCTTGACTCTTGCATAAAGTAAAAGACATAAATTAAAAGATAGGCCCTTCGCAGAGGGAAGCAGAGGTTGTCATGCACTTTTATGGTTGGATGGACAAAATCTTAATGCAAAAGAACGCCACTTTATATTGCCACTTATATATGGACCTTTATTATGTAGTCCGTCGCTTTATTTGCTTCCATAACAAGATCGTATAAAGTTTATTTTCTACACACTAATAGATCATACATATTTAGAGAGAAATTTTTATTGCTTGCACCGATGACAACTTACTTGAAGAATCTTACTCAATCCATAGGTAGGTATGGTGGACTCTCATGGCAAAACTGGGTTTAAGGATATTTGGAAGCACAAGTAGTATCTCTACTTGGTGCAAGGAATTTGGCTAGCGTGAGGGGAAAAGGCAAGCTCAACATGTTTGAATGATCCATGACAATATACTTTAACTGAGATGTGAGAAAACATAACCCATTATGTTGTCTTCCTTGTCCAACATGAACTCTTTAGCATGTCATACTTAATGAGTGCTCACAATTAGAAAATATGTCTAAGATAGTATAATTATATGTGAAATCTATCTTCCTTCAACATTCTTTCATGAATTGTTCAAATGACCAATACAATGCTTGCTAACCTTCAATAAATTTACAACCTCTACTTCTTAGATGTGAAGTCATTACTCTCCATGGGATATGCATCCCACAATCTCAGATTAATCTATTCAAATAAAACAAAGTACTTCAAGGAGTGCCCCAAAGTTTCTACCGGAGAGTCAAGACGAAAACATGTGCCAACCCCTATGCATAGGTTCATGGGCGGAACCCGCAAGTTGATCACCAAAACATACATCAAGTGGATCACGTGATATCCCATTGTCACCACAGATAAACACGACAAGACATACATCAAGTGTTCTCAAATCCTTAAAGACTCAATCCGATAAGATAACTTCAAGAGTAAAACTCAATCCACCACAAGAGAGTAGAGGGGGAGAAACATCATAAGATCCAATTGTAATAGCAAAGCTCGCGATACATCAAGATCGTGCCATAGAGAGAACACGAGACACACACACACACACAGAGAGAGAGACAAAGAGAGAGAGAGAGAGAGAGAGAGAGAGAGAGAGAGAGAGAGAGAGAGAGAGAGAGAGATCAAACACATAGCTACTGGTACATACCCTCAGCCCCGAGGGTGAACTACTCCCTCCTCGTCATGGAGAGCGCCGGGATGCTGAAGATGGACACCGGTGAGGGATTCCCCCTCCGGCAGGGTGCCGGAATAGGCTCCCGAGAGGTTTTTGGTGGCTACAGATGAAGGAAATATGCCCTAGAGGCAATAATAAAGTTATTATTTATTTCCTTATATCATGATAAATGTTTATTATTCATGCTAGAATTGTATTAACCGGAAACCTAATACATGTGTGAATACATAGACAAACAGATTGTCACTAGTATGCCTCTACTTGACTAGCTCGTTGATCAAAGATGGTTATGTTTCCTTGCCATAGACATTAATTGTCATTTGATTAACGAGATCACATCATTTGGAGAATGATGTGATTGACTTGACCCATTCCGTTAGCTTAGCACACGATCGTTAGGTATGTTGCTATTGCTTTCTTCATGACTTATACATGTTCCTATGACTATGAGATTATGCAACTCCCGTTTACCGGAGGAACACTTTGTGTGCTACCAAACGTCACAACGTAACTGGGTGATTATAAAGGTGCTCTACAGGTGTCTCTGAAGGTACATGTTGGGTTGGCGTATTTTGAGATTAGGATTTGTCACTCCGATTGTCGGAGATGTATCTCTGGGCCCTCTCGGTAATACACATCACTTAAGCCTTGCAAGCATCGCAACTAATGAGTTAGTTGCGGGATGATGTATTATGGAACGAGTAAAGAGACTTGCCAGTAACGAGATTGAACTAGGTATTGAGATACCGACGATCGAATCTCGGGCAAGTAACATACCGATGACAAAGGGAACCACGTATGTTGTTATGCGGTCTGACCGATAAAGATCTTCGTAGAATATGTGGGAGCCAATATGAGCATCCAGGTTCCGCTATTGGTTATTGACCGGAGACATGTCTTGGTCATGTCTACATAGTTCTCGAACCCGTAGGGCCCGCACACTTAATGTTATGATGACAGTTATATTATGAGTTTATATGTTTTGATGTACCGAAGGTTGTTTAGAGTCCCGGACGTGACGACGGACATGACGAGGAGTCTCGAAATGGTCGAGACATGAAGATTGATATATTGGAAGCCTATGTTTACTGGGAAATCGGGATTTTACCGGAGTACCGGGAGGTTACCGGAACCCCCCCCGGGAGGTTAATGGGCCTTAGTGGGCCTTTATGGAGAAGAGGAGAGGCGGCCAGGGCTGGGCCGCGCGCCCCTCCCCCCTAGTTCGAAAAGGACAAGGAGAGGGGGTCGGCGCCCCCCTTCCTTCGTCTCTCCCACCTCTTTCCCCCTCCCAAGTCCTAATCCAACTAGGAAAGGGGGGGAGTCCTACTCCCGGTGGGAGTAGGACTCCTCCCGGCGCGCCTCTTTCCTTGGCCGCCCACCCCCCCTTGCTCCTTTATATACGGGGGAAGGGGGGCACCCTAGAGACAGAACAATTGATCATTGATCTCTTAGCCGTGTGCGGTGCCCCCCTCCACCATAGTCCATGTTGATAATACTGTAGCGGTGCTTAGGTGAAGCCCTGCATCGGTAGAACATCAACATCGTCACCACGCCGTCGTGCTGACGAAACTCTCCCTCAACACTCGGCTGGATCGGAGTTCGAGGGACGTCATCGGGCTGAACGTGTGCTGAACTGGGAGGTGTTGTACGTTCGGTACTTGATCGGTCAGATCATGAAGACGTATGACTACATCAACCGCGTTGTGCTAACGCTTCCGCTTACGGTCTACGAGGGTACGTAGACAACACTCTCCCCTCGTTGCTATGCATCACCATGATCTTGTATGTGCGTAGGAATTTTTTTGAAATTACTACGATCCCTAACAGTGGCATCCGAGCCAGGTTTTATGCGTTGATGTTATATGCACGAGTAGAACGCAAGTGAGTTGTGGGCGATATAAGTCATACTGCTTACCAGCATGTCATACTTTGGTTCAGCGGTATTGTGAGATGAAGCGGCCCGGACCGACATTACGCGTACGCTTACGCGAGACTGGTTTCACCGCCACGAGCACTAGTTGCTTAAAAGTGACCGGCGGGTGTCTGTCTATCTCACTTTAGTTGAACCGAGTGTGGCTATGCCCGGTCCTTGCGAAGGTTAAAACAACACCAACTTGACAAACTATCGTTGTGGTTTTTGATGCGTATGTAAGAACGGTTCTTGCTAAGCCCATAGCAGCCACGTAAAACTTGCAACAACAAAGTAGAGGACGTATAACTTGATTTTGTAGGGCATGTTGTGATGTGATATGGTCAAAACGTGATGCTATATTTTATTGTATGAGATGATCATGTTTTGTAACCGAGTCATCGGCAACTGGTAGGAGCCATATGGTTTTCGCTTTATTGTATGCAATGCAATCGCCCTGTAATGCTTTACTTTATCACTAAGCGGTAGCGATAGTCGTAGAAGCATAAGATTGGCGAGACAACAACGATGCTACGATCGAGATCAAGGTGTCGCGCCGGTGACGATAGTGTTCATGGAGGTGCTTCAGAGATGGAGATCACAAGCACAAGATAATGATGGCCATATCATATCACTTATATTGATTGCATGTGATGTTTATCTTTGATGCATCTTATCTTGCTTTGATTGACAGTAGCATTATAAGATGATCTCTCACTAAATTTAAAGATAAAAGTGTTCTCCTTGAGTATGCACCGTTGCCGAAGTTCATCGTGCCCAGACATCACGTGATGACCGGGTGTGATAAGCTCTACGTCCATCTACAACGGGTGCAATCCAGTTTTGCACACGCATAATACTCAGGTTAAACTTGACGAGCCTAGCATATGCAGATATGGCCTTGGAACACTGAGACCGAAAGGTCGAGCGTGAATCATATAGTACATATGATCAACATAGTGATGTTCACCATTGAAAACTACTCCATTTCACGTGATGATCGGTTATGGTTTAGTGGATTTGGATCACGTGATCACTTAGAGGATTAGAGAGATGTCTTTCTAAGTGGGAGTTCTTAAGTAATATGATTAATTGAACATAAATTTATCATGAACTTAGTACCTGATAGTATCTTGCTTGTCTATGTTGATTGTAGATAGATGGCCCGTGCTGTTGTTCCGTTGAATTTTAATGCGTTCCTTGAGAAAGCAAAGTTGAAAGATGATGGTAGCAATTACACGGACTGGGTACGTAACTTGAGGACTATCCTCATTGTTGCACAGAAGAATTATGTCCTGGAAGCACCGCTGGGTGCCAGGCCTGCTGCAGGAGCAACACCAAATGTTGTGAACGTCTGGCAGAGCAAAGCTAATGACTACTCGATAGTTCAGTGTGCCATGCTTTACGGCTTAGAACCGGGACTTCAATGACGTTTTGAACGTCATGGAGCATATGAGATGTTCCAGGAGTTGAATATTTCAAGAAAATGCCCGGATTGAGAGATATGAACTCTCCAATAAGTTCTATAGCTGCAAGATGGAGGAGAATAGTTCTGTCAGTGAGCATATACTCAAAATGTTTGGGTATAATAATCACTTGATTCAACTGGGAGTTAATCTTTTGGATGACAGCGTCATTGAGAGAATTCTTCAATCACTGCCACCAAGCTACAAGAGCTTCGTGATGAACTATAACATGCAAGGGATGGATAAGACGATTCCCGAGCTGTGCGCAATGCCAAAAGTTGCGGAGGTAGAAATCAAGAAGGAGCATCAAGTGTTGATGGTCAACAAGAACACTAGTTTCAAGAAAAAGGGCAAAGGAAAGAAAAAAGGGGAACTTCAAAAAGAACAGCAAGCAAGTTGCTGCTCAGGAGAAGAAACCCAAGTCTGGACCTAAGCCTGAAACTGAGTGTTTCTACTCCAAGCAGACTGGTCACTGGAAGCGGAACTGCCCCAAGTATTTGGCAGATAAGAAGGATGGCAAGGTGAACAAAGGTATATGTGATATACATGTTATTGATGTGTACCTTACTAGAGCTCGCAGTAGCACCTGGGTATTTGATACTGGTTCTGTTGCTAATATTTGCAACACGAAACAGGGACTACGGATTAAGCAAAAACTGGCAAAGGACGAGGTGACGATGCGCGTGGGAAATGGTTCCAAAGTCGATGTGATCGCGGTCGGCACGCTACCTCGACATCTACCTTCGGGATTAGTATTAGACCTAAATAATTGTTATTTGGTGCCAGCGTTGAGCATTAACATTATATCTGGATCTTGTTTGATGCGAGATGGTTATTCATTTAAATCAGAGAATAATGGTTGTTCTATTTATATGAGTAATATCTTTTATGGTCATGCACCCTTGAAGATTGGTCTATTTTTGATGAATCTCGATAGTAGTGATACACATATTCATAATGTTGAATCCAAAAGATGCAGAGTTGATAACGATAGTGCAACTTACTTGTGGCACTGCCGTTTGGGTCATATCGGTGTAAAGCACATGAAGAAACTCCATACTGATGGACTTTTGGAACCACTTGATTATGAATCACTTGGTACTTGCGAACTGTGCCTTTTGGGCAAGATGACTAAAACGCTGTTCTCCGGTACAATGGAGAGACCAACAAATTTATTGGAAATCATACATACAGATGTATGTGGTCCAATGAATGTTGAGGCTCGTGGCGGATATTATTATTTTCTCACCTTCACAGATGATTTGAGCAGATATGGGTATATCTACTTAATGAAAAATAAGTCTGAAACATTTGAAAAGTTCAAAGAGTTTCAGAGTGAAGTTGAAAATCATCGTAGCAAGAAAAAAAAATCTACGATCTGATTGTGGAGGAGAATATTTGAGTTACGAGTTTGGTCTATGTTTGAAATAATGCGGAATAGTTTCGCAACTCACGCCACCCAGAAGACCACAGCGTAATGGTGTGTCCGGACATCGTAATCTACTTTAATGGTTATGGTACGATCTATGATGTCTCTTACTGATTTACCGCTATCGTTTTGGGGTTATGCTTTAGAGACGGCCGCATTCACGTTAAATAGGGCACCATCGAAATCCGTTGAGACGACGCCTTATGAACTATGGTTTGGCAAGAAACCAAAGTTGTCATTTCTTAAAGTTTGGGGCTGCGATGCTTATGTGAAAAAGCTTCAACCTGATAAGCTCGAACCCAAATCGGAGAAATGTGTCTTCATAGGATACCCAAAGGAGACTGTTGGGTACACCTTCTATCACAGATCCGAAGGCAAGACATTCATTGCTAAGAATGAATCCTTTCTAGAGAAGGAGTTTGTCTCGAAAGAAGTGAGTGGGAGGAAAGTAGAACTTGATGAGGTAATTGTACCTGCTCCCTTATTGGAAAGTAGCTCATCATAGAAATCTGTTCCCGTGACACGTACACCAATTAGTGAGGAAGTTAATGATGATGATCATGGAAGTTCAGATCAAGTTGTTACTGAACCTCGTAGATCAACCAGAGTAAGATCCGCACCAGAGTGGTACGGTAATCCTGTTCTGGAAGTCATGTTACTAGACCATGATGAACCTACGAGCTATGAAGAAGTGATGGTGAGCCCAGATTCCGCAAAATGGCTTGAGGCCATGAAATCTGAGATGGGATCCATGTATGAGAACAAAGTGTGGACTTTGGTTGACTTGCCCGATGATCGACAAGCAATTGAAAATAAATGGATCTTCAAGAAGAAGACTGACGCTGATGGTAATGTTACTGTCGACAAAGCTCGACTTGTCGCAAAAGGTTTTCGACAAGTTCAAGGGATTGACCACGATGAGACCTTCTCACCCGTAGCGATGCTTAAGTCTGTCCGAATCATGTTAGCAATTGCCGCATTTTATGATTATGAAATATGGCAGATGGATGTCAAAACTGCATTCCTGAACGGGTTTCTGGAAGAAGAGTTGTATATGATGCAGCCAGAAGGTTTTGTCGATCGAAAGGGAGCTAACAAAGTGCGCAAGCTCCAGCGATCCATTTATGGACTGGTGCAAGCCTCTCGGAGTTGGAATAAACGCTTTGATAGTGTGATCAAAGCATTTGGTTTTGTACAGACTTTTGGAGAAACCTGTACTTACAAGAAAGCGAGTGGGAGCTCCGTAGCATTTCTGATATTATATGTGGATGACATATTGCTGATTGGAAATGATATAGAATTTCTGGATAGCATAAAGGGATACTTGAATAAGAGTTTTTTAATGAAAGACCTCGGTGAAGCTGCTTACATATTGGGCATTAAGATCTATAGAGATAGATCAAGACGCTTAATTGGACTTTCACAAGGCACATACCTTGACAAAGTTTTGAAGAAGTTCAAAATGGATCAATTAAAGAAAGGTTCTTGCCTGTGTTACAAGGTGTGAAGTTGAGTAAGACTCAAAACCCGACCACTGCAGAAGATAGAGAGAAAATGAAAGATGTTCCCTATGCTTCAGACATAGGCTCTATCATGTATGCAATGCTGTGTACCAGACCTCATGTGTGCCTTGCTATAAGTCTAGAAGGGAGGTACCAGAGTAATCCAGGAGTGGATCACTAGACAGTGGTCAAGAACATCCTGAAATACCTGGAAAGGACTAAGGATATGATTCTCGTTTATGGGGGTGACAAAGAGCTCATCGTAAATGGTTATGTTGATGCAAGCTTTGACACTGATCCGGACGATTCTAAATCGCAAACCGGATACGTGTTTACATTGAACGGTGGAGCTATCAGTTGGTGCAGTTCTAAACAAAGCGTCGTGGCGGGATCTACATGTGAAGCGGAGTACATAGCTACTTCGAAAGCAGCAAATGAAGGAGTGTGGATGAAGGAGTTCATATCCGATCTAGGTGTCATACCAAGTTCATCGGGTCCAATGAAAATCTTTTGTGACAATACTGGTGCAATTGCCTTGGCGAAGGAATCCAGATTTCACAAGAAAACCAAGCACTTCAAGAGACGCTTCAATTCCATCCGAGATCTAGTCCAGGTGGGAGACATAGAAATTTGCAAGATACATACGGATCTGAATGTTGCAGACCCGTTGACTAAGCCTCTTCCACGAGCAAAACATGATCAGCACCAAGGCTCCATGGATGTTAGAATCATTACTATGTAATGTAGATTATTGACTCTAGTGCAAGTGGGAGACTGAAGGAAATATGCCCTAGAGGCAATAATAAAGTTATTATTTATTTCATTATATCATGATAAATGTTTATTATTCATGCTAGAATTGTATTAACCGAAAACATAATACATGTGTTAATACATAGAAAAACAAATTGTCACTAGTATGCCTCTACTTGACTAGCTCGTTGATCAAAGATGGTTATGTTTCCTTGCCATAGACATGAGTTGTCATTTGATTAACGGGATCACATCATTAGGTGAATGATGTGATTGACTTGACCCATTCCATTAGTTTAGCACACGATCGTTTAGTATGTTGCTATTGCTTTCTTCATGACTTATACATGTTCCTATGACTATGAGATTATGCAACTCCCGTTTACTGGAGGAACATTTTGTGTGCTACCAAATGTCACAACGTAACTGGGTGATTATAAAGGTGCTCTACAGGTGTCTCTGAAGGTACATGTTGGGTTGGCGTATTTCGAGATTAGGATTTGTCACTCTGATTGTCGGAGAGGTATCTCTGGGCCCTCTCGGTAATACACATCACTTAAGCCTTGCAAGCATTGCAACTAATTAGTTAATTGCCGGATGATGTATTATGGAACGAATAAAGAGACTTGCCAGTAATGAGATTGAACTAGGTATTGAGATACCGACGATCGAATCTCGTGCAAGTGATATACCGATGACAAAGGGAACAACGTATGTTGTTATGCGGTCTGACCGATAAAGATCTTCAAAGAATATGTGGGAGCCAATATGAGCATCCAGGTTCCGCTATTGGTTATTGACCGAAGACGTGTCTCGGTCATGTCTACATAGTTCTCGAACCCGTAGGGTCCGCACGCTTAACGTTACGATGACAGTTATATTATGAGTTTATATGTTTTGATGTACCGAAGGTTGTTCGAAGTCCCGGATGTGATCACGGACCCGACGAGGAGTCTCGAAATGGTTGAGACATGAAGATTGATATATTGGAAGCCTATGTTTGGATATCGGAAGTGTTCCGGGTGAAGTCGGGATTTTACTGGAGTACCGGTAGGTTACCGGAACCCCCTCCGGGAGGTTAATGGGCCTTAGTGGGCCTTTACAGAGAAGAGGATAGGCGGCCAGGGCTGGGCCGCGCGCCCCTCCCCCCTAGTCCGAATAGGACAAGGAGAGGGGGGCGGCGCCCCCCCCCTTCCTTCCTCTCTCCCTCCTCTTTCCCCCTCCCAAGTCCTAATCCAACTAGGAAAGGGGGAGTCCTACTCCCGGTGGGAGTAGGACTCCTCCCGACGCGCCTCCCCCCTAGGCCGGCCGTCCCCCCCTTGCTCCTTTATATATGGGGGCAGGGGGGCACCATAGAGACACAACAATTGATCATTGATCTCTTAGCCGTGTGAGGTGCCCCCCTCCACCATAGTCCACCTCGATAATACTGTAGCGGTGCTTAGGTGAAGCCCTGCGTCAGTAGAACATCAACATTGTCACCACGCCGTCGTGCTGACGAAACTCTCCCTCAACACTCGGCTGGATCAGAGTTCGAGGGACGTCATCGGGCTGAACATGTGCTGAACTCGGAGGTGCCGTACGTTCGGTACTTGATCGGTCGTATCGTGAAGACGTATGACTACATCAACCGCGTTGTGCTAACGCTTCGGCTTATGGTCTACGAGGGTACGTATACAACACTCTCCCCTCTCGTTTCTATGCATCACCATGATCTTGCATGTGCGTAGGAATTTTTTTGAAATTACTACGATCCCTAACAGTGGCATCCGAGCCAGGTTTTATGCGTTGATATTATATGCACGAGTAGAACACAAGTGAATTGTGGGCGATATAAGTCATACTGCTTACCAGCATGTCATACTTTGGTTCAGCGCTATTGTGAGATGAAGCGGCCCGGACCGACATTACGCGTACGCTTACGCGAGACTGGTTTCACCGCCACGAGCACTAGTTGCTTAAAGGTGACCGGCGGGTGTCTGTCTATCTCACTTTAGTTGAACCGAGTGTGGCTACGCCCGGTCCTTGCGAAGGTTAAAACAACACCAACTTGACGAACTATCGTTGTGGTTTTTGATACGTATGTAAGAACGGTTCTTGCTAAGCCCATAGCATCCACGTAAAACTTGCAACAACAAAGTAGAGGACGTCTAACTTGTTTTTGCAGGGCATGTTGTGATGTGATATGGTGAAAACGTGATGCTATATTTTATTGTATGAGATGATCATGTTTTGTAACCGAGTCATCGGCAACTGGCAGGAGCCATATGGTTTTCGCTTTATTGTATGCAATGCAATCGCCCTGTAATGCTTTACTTTATCACTAAGCGGTAGCGATAGTCGTAGAAGCATAAGATTGGCGAGACGACAACGATGCTACGATGGAGATCAAGGTGTCACGCCGGTGACGATGGTGATCATGGAGGTGCTTCGGAGATGGAGATCACAAGCACAAGATAATGATGGCCATATCATATCACTTATATTGATTGCATGTGATGTTTATCTTTTATGCATCTTATCTTGCTTTGATTGACGGTAGAATTATAAGATGATCTCTCACTAAATTTAAAGATAAAAGTGTTCTCCCACTAGTAGAAAAAGGACCTAATATGAGACACATTAGTGCCGGTTTGGTTTTGAGCCGGCACTAATGTGTCCATTAGTGCCGGTTCCAACGGCTAGCCGGCCGTTCTCATTAGTACCGGTTCGTGGCAAACCTATAGTACCGGTTCGTGCCACGAACCGGTACTAAAGAGGGTGGTGGCACGGTGTTGTCAGTCTGGGGCCCGTCCAGCACCTTTAGTACCTGTTCGTGGCACGAACCGGTATTAAAGGTCGATGTACATAAACCCTTCGTCCCCCCCGAGCCACTCTGTTCTTCCCCTTTCCCCTCACTTCCTCCGTTCTTCCCCCTCTCTCCTCGAGCTCCTCACAAATTTTGCCCAAAATTTGTCAAGATTTGAAGGCCCCCATCCATTCAAATGATCACAAAGGTTAGCAAGTTTGTCCTTTCAACTCTCATTGCTAGATTAGCTCTTGCAATACTTTGTATAGTGATTAATTTGGGAGGAATAATTATATTTGCTAGTATTTGATTTATATGCAATTTGAGCACAAAAATAACACTTAGTTTGCATATGTAGGTGTGGTTTACTTAGTGCCTTCTAAATCTCCGTCGTAACCACCGTCGATCGCCCGCACCGTCCCGTCGCCGGCACCACCTTCTGGTGAGGCTCTTGTTCATGAATGTTTTACATTACCAAATTGATGTTCCTGAATGTTTTGCATTTCGTGTTTATGACAAATTATGCCCATCAAGTTGACATAGATATTTTTATCTAGGAGGTATGTGAACCGGAAATTCCAACCGACCCTATTGTCGAGAGGTTAAATTTAGTTGGAAGAGAAACCGATTATTTGAAAGAAAAATTGAAAAGAATTGATGGGGAGAAGATGGAATTGGAGTTGCATGTTGCCGATGTCGTCGATGATCACAAGATCAAGATGTAGAAAATGAGGTTGAAGATTAGAAAGATTAGAAAATATGCCATTGATAGTGTGGCTTGGTATCATTATGCTGTTGGATCAATTGTTACCTTAATTGCGATCTTCATCGCATTTGTTGTTGCATTTAAATTCTTTAGCTAGAGAGTTATTTGTATGTTGCATTTAATTAAGTGTTGTATATGAACTTTATGTATGAACTTGTATTAATTTGGTCTATTCGGTGTTGTGTAATGAAGATGAGCCGACAATGGATATATGATGACAGATGCTCTCCCGAGTTCATTAATGGCGTGCATACTTTTCTGCTTGCCGCTGAGGCAAACAAGCGGGTGGATGGTTTTATGCCTTGTCCATGTGCTGGCTGTAAGAATGGTCACAGTTAATCTACGTCAAGAACCATTCACGTCCACCTATTTGAGTCCGGTTTCATGCCCCACTATAATGTTTGGACCAAGCACGGAGAAATAGGGGTTATGATGGAAGATAATGAAGAAGAAGAGGACGACGACGGCTATCCTGGCCATGGGTTCCCTGAATACAATGATACAACAATGGGGGAAGAAGCTGAGCCGGCAATGCAGAAAGAAGGTGAAGAAGAGGCATCATATGAGCCCGCTGATGATCTAGGTCGGGCCATTGCCGATGCAAAGAGAAACTGCGCAAGTGATCTGGAGAGGACGAAGTTGCAGCGCATGTTAGAGGATCACAAGAAATTGTTGTACCCGAATTGCAAAGCTGACAAAAAAAAGTTGGGCACCACACTTGAATTGCTGCAATGGAAGGAAGAGAATGGTGTATCTGACAAGGGGTTTGGAAAGTTGTTGGTAATGATAAAGAATATGCTTCCAAAGGACAACGAATTGCCCGAGAGTACGTATGAAGCAAAGAAGGCCGTCTGCCCTCTAGGGTTAGAGGTGCAAAAGATACATGCATGCCCTAATGACTGCATCCTCTACCGCGGTGAGTACGAGGATTTGAATGCTTGCCCGGTATGCGGTGCATTGTGTTATAAGATCAGTCGTGATGACCCTGGTGATGTCGAGGGTGAGCGCCCCAGGAAGAAGATTCCTGCCAAGGTGATGTGGTATGCTCCTATAATACCACGGTTGAAACGTTTGTTCCAAAACAAAGAGCATGCGAAGGCGATGTGGTGGCTCGCAGAAGACCATAAGAAAGACAGAAAGTTGAGAGCACCCACTGACGGTTCGCAGTGGAGAAAAATCGAGAGAAAGTACTGGGAGGAGTTTGCAGGTGACCCAAGGAACATATGGTTTGGTCTAAGCGCAGATGGCATTAATCCTTTTGGGGAGCAGAGCAGCAACCATAGCACGTGGCCTGTGACTCTATGTTTGTATAACCTTCCTCCTTGGTTGTGCATGAAGCGGAAGTTCATTATGATGCCAGTGCTCATCCAAGGCCCTAAGCAACCCGGCAACGACATTGATGTGTACCTAAGGCCATTAGTTGAAGAACTCTTACAACTGTGGAATGGAACAGGTGTACGTGCGTGGGATGAGCACATGGGGGAAGAATTTGACCTAAAGGCGTTGTTGTTCGTGACCATCAATGATTGGCCTGCTCTCAGTAACCTTTCAGGACAGACAAACAAGGATACCGCGGATGCACGCACTGTTTGGATGATACCGACAGTATATATTTGAATAGTTGTAAGAAGAATGTGTACCTGGGACATCGTCGATTTCTTCCGAGCAGGCATCCCATCAGAAAGAAAGGCAAGCATTTCAAAGGTGAGGCGGATCACCGGACGAAGCCTCGCTACCGTACCGGTGCTGATGTACATGATATGGTCAAGGATTTGAAGGTAATCTTTGGAAAGGGTCCTGGCGGACAACCTGTTCCGAAGGACGCTGACGGACGCGCACCCATGTGGAAGAAGAAATCTATATTTTGGGACCTGCCATATTGGAAAGACCTAGAGGTCCGCTCCGCAATCGACGTGATGCATGTGACGAAGAGTCTTTGCGTGACCTTGCTTGGCTTTTTGGGCGTGTATGGGAAGACAAAAGATACACCAGAGGCACGGGAGGACCAGCAACGTATGCACGGAAAAGACGACATACATCAGGGTCAGGCCAGCTACGCTCTTACCAAAGAAGAGAAGGAAATCTTCTTCGAATGCCTGCTCAGCATGAAGGTACCGTCTGGCTTCTCGTCGAATATAAAGGGAATAATAAATATGGCAGAGAAAAAGTTCCAGAACCTAAAGTCTCATGACTGCCACGTGATTATGACGCAACTCCTTCCGGTTGCATTGAGGGGGCTTCTACCGGAAACCGTTCGATTGGCCATTGTGAAGCTATGTGCATTCCTCAATGCAATCTCTCAGAAGGTAATCGATCCAGATATCATACCAAGGTTACAGAATGATTCGGTGCAATGTCTTGTCAGTTTCGAGTTGGTGTTCCAACCATCCTTCTTCAACATCATGACGCACGTCCTAGTTCACCTTTGCGAAGAGATTAATGTTTTGGGTCCTGTATTTCTACACAATATGTTCCTCTTTGAAAGGTTCATGGGAGTCTTGAAGAAATATGTTCATAACCGTGCTAGGCCAGAAGGAAGCATCTCGAAGGGCCATGAAAATGAGGAGGTCATTGAGTTTTGTATTGACTTTATTCCTGACCTTAAGCCGATTGGTGTTCCTGAATCGCGGCATAAGGGCAGACTGGAAGGAAAAGGCACGCTAGGAGGGCATCAAATATGTATGGACGGGCATTCTCTCACTGAAGCACACTACACAGTTCTACAGAATTCCGCCTTGGTGGCTCCGTATATGGAGGAACACAAGAATTTTCTACAGTCCAAACACCCGGAGAAGTCTGACGACTGGATTACACGCGAACAAACGAGGACTTTCGCTGGTTGGTTGCAGAAACATGCCCTGAATGATGGCGATATTCAAAATGACCTGTACTCGCTGTCCCAGTTACCGTCTTAGAATATAATGACTTTCAAAGGGTACCAGATAAATGGGAATACATTTTACACGATCGCCCAAGATAAGAAGAGCACCAACCAAAATAGTGGTGTCCGCTTTGATGCAACAACCAACACGGGAAAGGAAACATATTATGGGAACTTAACTATGGATCAGGTGATTTGAAGGTCCCTTTGTTTCGGTGCAAATGGGTCAATATGACACGAGGCGGGGTAACGGAAGACCCGCAGTACGGAATGACAACAGTGGATCTCAACAATCTTGCGTATGCAGACAAACCATTCGTCCTAGCCAATGATGTGGCGCAGGTTTTTTATGTGAAAGACATGTCTACCAGGCCGAAAAAAAGAAAAGATAAGGAAGCGAATGGATCATAGGACGAGCCAAAGCGCCACATAGTTCTTTCAGGAAAAAGAAACATCGTGGGAGTGGATGACAAGACAGACATGTCAGAAGATTAAGAAAAGTTTGATGAAATTGCTCCATTCACAGTGAATATTGACCCGAGCATCCAGTTAAATGATTAAGATTTTCCCTGGCTATGGCGCAAAGGGACACACGAGAAGAAAAAGTTTCACACCAAAATATCTGGGATGTGATCGGCTTCACTATCATCACTTTCTTCTGTGTTTCACACCCAGGAGGGAATGTTTGTAATAGTTAGGGTAGTTAATTATGTGTTTTGGCATTTGAAACGCGAAGAAATTTTATGTGCAAAGAAATTCTTTTTCATTCATTTAGTGATTTTTTTTCGAGCTAAATGACCCTGAAATTGAAAAGCATTTGAAATGAACTCAGAAAAGGTTGAAAGTTGGCATGGTATCATAATTTCATACAAATAGCATGTGCAAAAAAGTAGAGAGGGTTACGACAAAAACTGGATACACTTCGTGTACAAAATGGACAATCTTTTTCGAAGTATCAGGGTTTCCGACGAAAACTGAAATGTCACAAAGGCATTTTATTTTTAAATAACCTAAGCATTACCAAATTGAATATAATGATAAAACACACTAATATTAAACATAAGAAAAAAGAATCACTGAAAAATCTTTTTCCAAAGTTAAGTTATTCACAAACTAGTGATTCACACAAATTTCAAATAATTCAAAATTTAAACTATTCAAATTTGAAAACTACCGGCACTAACAGATCAAAGTTTGTAAATTTTTGTACCTAAAGAAAAAATATTCACAAAGAAACTCTAAATACAGCAAAAAACAACTCAAAAATAAATAGAACAAATAAGAAAGCAAAAAAAATTAAGAAAATAAAAAAGCCTGCCTACTGGGCCAAAGCGGCCTGCATACGACTAGAAACTCAACCTTTTGTTGGGCCAGGATGCAGGCCCGCAAAGGCCCAGTAGGCCCACATGGCAGCAATGAATTGGTAGGCCCAGTAGGCCTGCTTAGGAGAGGAGCTCGAGAGAGCTACCGCACTGGGGCTTATAAACCAGTGCGGTAGCCCTTCGACTAGCGTGGTGGGACTAAACTTGCCGCACCGCACTGCGCCAGCGCACCACCTTTAGTACCGGGTGTTGGCACAAACCGTTACTAAAGGGGGGCCTTTAGTACCAGTTGGAGCCACCACCCAGTACGAAAGGGGGTGCGCTTCCCGCCGCTTGGCCTGGCCAAAACAGACCTTTAGTACCGGTTGGTGGCTCCAACCGGTACTAAAGGTCCATCCTATATATACAACACTTGAAAAAAAATTCAGTTTCCCTCTCTGTTCTTCCTTCCTCCGTCGCGCCGCCCTGCCCCGATCGTCGCCGCCCCCGCCCCTCGTCGCCGACCCCGGCCGTCCCGCCCGTCGTTGCCGCCCCCGTCGACGTCGCCGCCCCGGCCGTCCCCGTCGCCGCGCCCCGCCCCGTCGTCACCGCCCAGTCCCGTCGCCCCGGCCGCCCCGTCCCGTCGCCCCGGCCGCCCGGCCCCGTCGTCGCCGCCCCGTCCCGTCGCCCCTTCGTCGCAGGTGAGCTCGCCACGGCCGCCATGTCCACACACACACAGTACTACACACACACACACACACTACCCACACACACACACTACACACATTAGTTTGTTTATTATAAATATTTCTGTTTTTTAGTTATAGAAATGTTAGAAATTATTCTATTTTTTAGTTATATAAATATTAGAAATGTTAGTTTTATAGAAATGTTATAAATGTTTTCTGTTTTTTAGTTATAGAAATATTTATAGAAATGTTAGCAATTTTTCTGTTTTTAGTTATATAAATATTATAATTGTTATGGAAATGTTAGTTATATAATCATGAAATTTTAGAATTAGTTTTAGTTAGATGAATTAGATTAATGTCAAATTTTTAGAATTTGCATAAAATTTAGAATTTTAGTTATCACAATACAATCATTTAAAAAATGTTACTTTTTGCGGGCATATAGTATTTGTTCTCGACGATATGCCCGGCCCGCATCCTCGCCGTCGACCCGTTCGCGATGACGTCATGCTTCAGGGGACCCATGTGCGGGACTGGGCTCCGCCAGGCTGGCACTGGGAGGTGCTACCTGGAGGGGCGCGCCGCTTGGTGAGGAACCCGACCTCGGGTCCCGTCGTCGACCCTGATCTTCTTTGGTGGCGTTCGCGTGGGCCACATTCGGTCCATCGCTACATGGCTGCTATGGACGACGTCAGGTTCTCCACTACTTGGCGGGTTCTTTGGGCAGATGACTGGAGATATGATCCTGTGATGGTTCCTTCTCTTTGGGTGTGCACCGCCCGCGCCCCAGGAACCGCGAGTGACGCCCTAGATTCTTCTGTAGTACTCGATCTTTATTAGGTACCTAGCCAGTGATGTATTCGATATATAGTATTCGAGACGATGTATTCGAGATTATATATATTAAGACGATGATGTATTCGAGATTATATATTCGAGAGGATGTATTCAAGATTCAGATTTTTTCTTATTGATTAATTGCATCCATGCATTGTAATTTGAATACTAAATTGTTTTATATTTCTTCTGTATTATTAGTAAAGTAAAAGCTATGGCGGACAATACCGGCAGAGAGAGAGAAGAGGAATTGTTCGACATCATATGGAGCCCTCACAGGCTAGATGATCTGAATGAAGCAGATGATGGCTCCCAATATCTTAACAATACCGGAGACGGTGATGAAAAGGTATTCGATCTCGACGACCGGGCTGATGAAGTCATGAACTATGATTATGATTATGACACAGACAATGCTGATCTTCAAATAACAAACACTACCGGTGAGGTATATTTATATAAGCATGCATCATGGTGATCATCACATGTTTTTTTATTGAAGATATATTAACGAATCGATCTTTCTTCTTTCAGCCCTCCGGATCAAGCAAATCTGCTTCTACAGACAGCAAGACAAAGCGAGGCCCGGGCAGATTGTTGAAGGATGGTGTAAAGTACCACATCGAATCCATCAAACCTAGTGGCGAACCCCTCACGCCTAAGAACATTGCGAACAAGTGGACTCGTCAGTGCGGAGTTCTTGTGAAGGACAAACTCCCGTTCTCCATTCAAGAATAGAAAGAGCCAAAGACTAAACGTCCAGGTGTTACTTGGGTCGATGGCAGAGCCAAGGAAGACCTAGTGAAATCTCTGATGGAACATTTCACCCTACCAGATCATTTCACTAAAGCAGATGTGGACAAAGTCAAGGCCGCTGCTCTTAAGAAGATGGCAATTGCATTCAACACCCACAAGAAAACTGTATGGGCCAACTACCTCGCTAATGAACGGAAGACTCCAGATTTCAAGGGAACACTGGAGAAGCAAAGAGAACATTGGGACGATTTCATGACCTTCAAGGATTCAGAAATATCTAAGGAACGGTCGATGAAAAACAAGGCAAATGCCGCAAGAAAGACGCAGTTCTATAGGCTGGGTCCAGGTGGATACGCGGTGGCATTTCCTAAGTGGGATAAGTCTGAGCAAGAGATGGAGGATGCAGGGGTCACTCTGGTTACCCGGCACTGGCCCCCCAGGTGCAGAACTTGGTTCTATGCGCATGGGGGGGCGTTGGACCCGAAGACAGGCATGGTTTCGAAGAAGGCAAGTCTAAAAGGAGCCGAACAAAAGATAATTCACGCAATAGAAGAAGCTCGAGTGGGGGTGTTCACGCCCAATAGAGAGAACGACGAGCTTACGCGCGCCCTGGGAAATCCTGAACACCCGGGAAGAACACGAGGCATGGGTGTTATTCCCTGGTATGAGGGCTTTTCGGACTGGAATGACGACTACAGGTCCCGTGCAAGAAAGAAGATGGAGGAGGAGAAGAAGAGGAAGCTGGACGAGGAGCAGAGGAAGCAGGACGCAGAACGCCTTTAAGGCCTAGAAGCAAGGCACGCGGACCTGGCACTCAAATTCCAGCAGCAGCAGCAGCAGATCGACTCACTTAGCCAGGAAAGGGGGTCTCAGCAGCGGCAGCAGCAAGCGGATGATCGTCCAGCATTGGATAGCACCGTCCCATCCATGCCGAGAAGCAGCGTTGGTTCTGCCCCGGGCGAAACACTGCTTGATAAATACCTTATGGATGACATCATAGAGAACACTAACTGCGAGCTACACTCCAAAATGAAGAACATATCCATGAAGGTTGCGGACGGCGTTGCTTTTCCAGTTACCCCCGAAGCAACCTACCATTGCATCCTGATTCCAGAGGGCTATGCTCGTGTCATGGTTGATGAAGTGGTGGACCCATATTCGGGGCTAACGCTTGACATTCCTGGAGGTGAAGACGAGCGCACACTCGGAGAGGCCATACATCGTATCATCCTATGGAGAAAGGATTGCATAATCTTTCGAAGTCCACCGACACAGCGTCGTCTGCCAACTCCTCGAAGTCCGCCACCGAGTCAGCAGACTCCCGCTCCTCCAAGTCCACGAACGCGTGAGACGACTCCTCCTTGAAGTCCGCCACCTCCTCCAAGTCCCCGAACACGTGAGATGACTCCTCCGGTTTCAAGCCCGGCACAGCGTCATGCCACTTCTCCGGTTGCAAGTCCGACACCGTGTCAGGCCACACCTCCTGCTTCAAGTCCGGCACATCGTCAGGCCACTTCTCCTGGTCCAACTCCACGTCAGCCGTCTCCGTCGTCTCAGCAATCGCAGAAGAGATATCCCGCAGTTTTGGTGCGTAGCGGTACGAGTCGAGGTAGTTCAGGAAGTACAGGCGAAGGCAAGCCATATAAATATGGTCCAAGCCTCGCTCCTCTTCCTCAGAGGCCTTACGACATGACTAAGGAGCAAAACACAGCCATAGTGCAAGCCCAAGTGGATGGCCATTTTGGACCAAAACCGGCACCGTCGCCAAAGGAGAAAGTGCCTGAGAAAGTAATTGACCACTTCATTCGTATGGCTAGAGAACCAGCTCCCAAGCCTGTTGACTCGGACTATGAGCGCCAAATCAGGAAGGCACATCGAGCACGACTACAGAAGGAAGCGAGCTCAAGCTCGAGCCAACAAGCAGCTGGCAAAAAATGCGGGAAAACCGTTCCCCAGTTGGGAGAACAGGCGGCGCAAGCGATCCCCCCGCTTGTTGTGCCAACAACACATGAGAGGAGTAGTACGCGCGCCAAATATTATTGTGGGAAAACCGTTAGCGTTCCCCAGCATGGCGATGTGGTAATAACAGAGGATCATATAATGCAGGCTCAAATGCTCAATATCTCTGTTGGACAACTCTTCGAAATCGAGCCCATGCTTACGCTTAAAGAATCGGAAAAAGCATGGCAATATGTCCGGGGCAAACCTTTGGTCCATCCAGACAAGGTCAAGGACCTCCTAACGAGAATGTATCAATTGCATCAATAGTACATGAACATTACCAAGATTTCCAATCGAGAGTCCCTCATGGTGAATGTCAAGCATGAGCATTATTACCATGAGAAAGCTCTGGCCATTGATTATCCAGAACTATTTCAATTATTTAATCAAGACGCACTCGACAAGTCTATCGTCAGTTGCTATTGTCTGTAAGTGATTTCTTTCTATAACTTAAGTCTCAAGCTAGTTATGTAGTGATAATTTTGAACAATCATTACATGTAATTATCCTCACTATATTCTTTTTCTGTGGTATTATATGCAGGATGAAGATGTATGAAATGAAAAAAGCTGGACGCTATGGCGTTGGGTTCATTGACCCAAATACCATTAATCAGGACATATGGGAGATTGACCATTGTAAAACTGCTGTAGAGGAAAGCATGCTAGAGTTCTTGAAGCGCCTCAATACCTTCGAAGATATACTACTTCCTTACAACTTCTCGTGAGTCACACTGTCTTGTACTACAAATTCTGTTTTTGCTTACTAGCTAGATGTTAATAATTAAGTGTATACGGTTTACGGTAGTTGATTAATTTTATGCACATGCCCGCTTAATTAAGACATGCAAACTTGTGCGTATGCAGTTGGCACTGGGTCTTGATAGACATTAAAGTTGAGGAAGGAAAAGTTGAATTACTGGACTCACTAACTAAAGAAGATAAAGACTACACCATCGTGAAGGGGATAGTCAACAGGTAATTTCAATCATTATTAACTATTAGTTACTGATATGAACTATTTAATAACCCCTTTATTAATTTTCTTTGCCGGCGGGCAGGGCATGGGCAAAGTTCATCGCGGTGACTCCAGGAGAATGACCAAAAAAATTGTTTTGGAATCGACCCAAGGTAAGTAATTAAGTAGTACTAGCTAGCTACCATCTGTTTAATTCTTGTTTTAATATCATTAATTAATTATTATGCTTGATTAATCATTATCTGATTCAATTCCATTCTCGTAAAGGCCCTGAGGCAGGCGAAAGGGAATAATCTATGTGCATACTATGTTTGCGAGAACATTCGCATGATGACGTGCGAAAGGAGCAGATCTGATAGACAGGACTGGGTACGTTTTTGTCAGAACACTATTCACACCATTATCGATATCTAGTCACACAACTAACACACATGCATATTGATCTCCTTCTTAACAGTTCAGATCGGTGCGGGATAAGCTCCTACCATCAGACCGCATACAAGCACTTCGAGAGGAAATAGCCGGATTTTTGCTCGACCAGGTCATAGATCCGAAAGGAGAATACTATTATCCGCTACCGCCCCCATGAACCACTTGTCATCGTGCTCCGAAGGCACCAAGGCAACATGTAGTAGAAATTGTATATGTATATACATGTGTATATGTGTGAATAGTTAATGGTGTTGGCTGTGAGACATTCGATGATATATATATTATATATATATATATATATATATATATATATGCGGTTCTACGTACGAGAAAATCTATATAATATATATGCATAATGTGTACAATTTGTAGTATCGTGAAATACCAGCAAACAAAAAAGAATTAAATGGAAAATAAAGCCAAATTGAAAACACAATATTAAAGCAAAAATTAAAAAAAAACACCCAAACATTTAGTACCGGTTGGTGTTACCAACCGGTACTAATGCCCTCCACGCAAACAGGCCTGGGATGTGCCACGTGGTGGCACTTTAGCGCCGGTTCCTGACGAACCAGTCCTAAAGGCCGGGGACCTATAGTCCCCACTCTTTAGTGCCGGTTGGCGAACCGGCACTAAAGCCCGTTACGAACCGGCACTAAAGGTCGATTCTGCACTAGTGTCCTTGAGTATGCACCGTTGCCAAAGTTCGTCGTGCCCAGACATCACGTGATGACCGGGTGTGATAAGCTCTACGTCCATCTACAACGGGTGCAATCCAGTTTTGCACACGCAGAATACTCAGGTTAAACTTGACGAGCCTAGCATATGCAGATATGGCCTTGGAACACTGAGACCGAAAGGTCGAGCGTGAATCATATAGTACATATGATCAACATAGTGATGTTCACCATTGAAAACTACTCCATTTCACGTGATGATCGGTTATGGTTTAGTTGATTTGGATCACGTGATCACTTAGAGGATTAGAGAGATGTCTTTCTAAGTGGGAGTTCTTAAGTAATATGATTAATTGAACTTAAATTTATCATGAACTTAGGACCTGATAGTATCTTGCTTGTCTATGTTGATTGTAGATAGATGGCCCGTGCTGTTGTTCCGTTGAATTTTAATGCGTTCCTTGAGAAAGCAAATTTGAAAGATGATGGTAGCAATTACACGGACTGGGTCTGTAACTTGGGGACTATCCTCATTGTTGCACAGAAGAATTACGTCCTAGAAGCAACGCTGGGTGCCAGGCCTGCTGTAGGAGCAACACCAGATGTTGTGAACGTCTGGCAGAGCAAAGCTGATGACTACTCGATAGTTCAGTGTGCCATGCTTTACGGCTTAGAACCGGGACTTCAATGACGTTTTGAACGTCATGGAGCATATGAGATGTTCCAGGAGTTGAATATTTCAAGAAAATGCCCGGATTGAGAGATATGAAGTCTCCAATAAGTTCTATAGCTGTAAGATGGAGGAGAGTAGTTCTGTCAGTGAGCATATACTCAAAATGTTTGGGTATAATAATCACTTGATTCAACTGGGAGTTAATCTTTTGGATGATAGCGTCATTGACAGAATTCTTCAATCACTGTCACCAAGCTACAAGAGCTTCGTGATGAACTATAACATGCAAGGGATGGATAAGACGATTCTCAAGCTCTGCGCAATGCTAAAAGCCGTGGAGGTAGAAATCAAGAAGGAGCATCAAGTGTTGATGGTCAACAAGACCAATAGTTTCAAGAAAAAGGGCAAAGGAAAGAAAAAGGGGAACTTCAAAAAGAACAACAAGCAAGTTGTTGCTCAGGAGAAGAAACCCAAGTCTGGACCTAAGCCTGAAACTGAGTGCTTCTACTGCAAGCAAACTGGTCACTGGAAGCGGAACTGCCCCAAGTATTTGGCGGATAAGAAGGATGGCAAGGTCAACAAAGGTATATGTGATATACATGTTATTGATGTGTACCTTACTAGAGCTCGCAGTAGCACCTGGGTATTTGATACAGGTTCTGTTGCTAATATTTGCAACTCGAAACAGGGACTATGGATTAAGTGAAAACTGGCAAAGGACGAGGTGACGATGCGCGTGGGAAATGGTTCCAAAGTCGATGTGATCGCGGTCGGCACGGTACCTCTACATCTACCTTCGGGATTAGTATTAGACCTAAATAATTGTTATTTGGTGCCAGTGTTGAGCATTAACATTATATCTGGATCTTGTTTGATGCGAGACGGTTATTCATTTAAATCAGAAAATAATGGTTGTTCTATTTATATGAGTAATATCTTTTATGGTCATGCACCCTTGAAGATTGGTCTATTTTTGATGAATCTCGATAGTAGTGATACACATATTCATAATGTTGAATCCAAAAGATGCAGAGTTGATAATGATAGTGCAACTTACTTGTGGCACTGCCGTTTGGGTCATATCGGTGTAAAGCGCATGAAGAAACTCCATACAGATGGACTTTTGGAACCACTTGATTACGAATCACTTGGTACTTGCGAACTGTGCCTTTTGGGCAAGATGACTAAAACGCTGTTCTCCGGTACAATGGAGAGAGCAACAAATTTATTGGAAATCATACATACAGATGTATGTGGTCCAATGAATGTTGAGGCTCGTGGCGGATATCATTATTTTCTCACCTTCAAAGATGATTTGAGCAGATATGGGTATATCTACTTAATGAAAAATAAGTCTGAAACATTTGAAAAGTTCAAAGAATTTCAGAGTGAAGTTGAAAATCATCGTAACAAGAAAATAAAGTTTCTAAGATCTGATCGTGGAGGAGAATATTTGAGTTACGAGTTTGGTCTACATTTGAAATAATGCGGAATAGTTTCGCAACTCACGCCAAACGTAACGGTGTGTCCGGACGTCGTAATCTACTTTACTAGATATGGTGCGATCTATGATGTCTCTTACTGATTTACCGCTATCGTTTTGGGGTTATGCTTTAGAGACGGCCGCATTCACGTTAAATAGGGCACCATCAGAATCCGTTGAGACGACGCCTTATGAACTATGGTTTGGCACGAAACCAAAGTTGTCATTTCTTAAAGTTTGGGGCTGCGATGCTTATGTGAAAAAGCTTCAACCTGATAAGCTCAAACCCAAATTGGAGAAATGTGTCTTCATAGGATACCCAAAGGAGACTGTTGGATACACCTTCTATCACAGATCCGAAGGCAAGACATTCGTTGCTAAGAATGGATCCTTTCTAGAGAAGGAGTTTCTCTCGAAAGAAGTGAGTGGGAGGAAAGTAGAAGTTGATGAGGTAACTGTACCTGCTCCCTTATTGGAAAGTAGCTCATCACAGAAATCTGTTCCCGTGACACGTACACCAATTAGTGAGGAAGTTAATGATGATGATCATGGAACTTCATATCAAGTTGTTACTGAACCTCGTAGATCAACCAGAGTAAGATCCGCACCAGAGTGGTACGGTAATCCTGTTCTGGAAGTCATGTTACTACACCATGATGAACCTACGAACTATGAAGAAGCGATGGTGAGCCCAGATTCCGCAAAATGGCTTGAGGCCATGAAATCTGAGATGGGATCCATGTATGAGAACAAAGTGTGGACTTTGGTTGACTTGCCCGACGATCGGCAAGCAATTGAAAATAAATGGATCTTCAAGAAGAAGACTGACGCTGACGGTAATGTTACTGTCTACAAAGCTCGACTTGTCGCAAAAGGTTTTCGACAAGTTCAAGGGATTGACCACGATGAGACCTTCTCACCCGTAGCGATGCTTAAGTCTGTCCGAATCATGTTAGCAATTGCCACATTTTATGATTATGAAATATGGCAGATGGATGTCGAAACTGCATTCCTGAACGGGTTTCTGGAAGAAGAGTTGTATATGATGCAGCCAGAAGGTTTTGTCGATCCAAAGGGAGCTAACAAAGTGTGCAAGCTCCAGCGATCCATTTATGGACTGGTGCAAGCCTCTCGGAGTTGGAATAAACGCTTTGATAGTGTGATCAAAGCATTTGCTTTTGTACAGACTTTTGGAGAAGCCTGTATTTACAAGAAAGCGAGTGGGAGCTCCGTAGCATTTTTGATATTATATGTGGATGACATATTGCTGATTGGAAATGATATAGAATTTCTGGATAGCATAAAGGGATACTTGAATAAGAGTTTTTCAATGAAAGACCTCGGTGAAGCTGCTTACATATTGGGCATTAAGATCTATAGAGATAGATCAAGACGCTTAATTGGACTTTCACAAAGCACATACATTGACAAAGTTTTGAAGAAGTTCAAAATGGATCAATCAAAGAAAGGTTATTGCCTGTGTTACAAGGTGTGAAGTTGAGTAAGACTCAAAACCCGACCACTGCAAAAGATAGAGAGAAAATGAAAGATGTTCACTATGCTTCAGCCATAGGCTCTATCATGTATGCAATGCTGTGTACCAGACCTGATGTGTGCCTTGCTATAAGTCTAGAAGGGAGGTACCAGAGTAATCCAGTAGTGGATCACTAGACAGCGGTCAAGAACATCCTGAAATACCTGAAAAGGACTAAGGATATGTTTCTCTTTTATGGAGGTGACAAAGAGCTCATCGTAAATGGTTACGTTGATGCAAGCTTTGACACTGATCCGGACGATTCTAAATCGTAAACCGGATACGTGTTTACATTGAACGGTGGAGCTGTCAGTTGGTGCAGTTCTAAACAAAGCGTCATGGCGGGATCTACATGTGAAGCGGAGTACATAGCTACTTTGAAAGCAGCAAATGAAGGAGTCTGAATGAAGGAGTTCATATCCGATCTAGGTGTCATACCTAGTTCATCGGTTCCAATGAAAATCTTTTGTGACAATACTGGTGCAATTGCCTTGGCGAAGGAATCCAGATTTCACAAGAGAACCAAGCACATCAAGAGACGCTTCAATTCCATCCGGGATCTAGTCCAGGTGGGAGACATAGAAATTTGCAAGATACATACGGATCAGAATGTTGCAGACCCGTTGACTAAGCCTCCTCCACGAGCAAAACATGATCAGCACCAAGGCTCCATGGATGTTAGAATCATTACTGTGTAATCTAGATTATTGACTCTAGTGCAAGTGGGAGACTGAAGGAAATATGCCCTAGAGGCAATAATAAAGTTATTATTTATTCCATTATATCATGATAAATGTTTATTATTCATGCTAGAATTATATTAACCGAAAACATAATACATGTGTGAATACATAGACAAACAGATTGTCACTAGTATGCCTCTACTTGACTAGCTCCTTGATCAAAGATGGTTATGTTTCCTTGCCATAGACATGAGTTGTCATTTGATTAACGGGATCACATCATTAGGAGAATGATGTGATTGACTTGACCCATTCGGTTAGCTTAGCACACGATCGTTTAGTATGTTGCTATTGCTTTCTTCATGACTTATACATGTTCCTATGACTATGAGATTATGCAACTCCCATTTACTGGAGGAACACTTTGTGTGCTACCAAATGTCACAACCTAACTGGGTGATTATAAAGGTGCTCTACAGGTGTCTCCGAAGGTACATGTTGGGTTGGCGTATTTCGAGATTAGGATTTGTCACTCTGATTGTCGGAGAGGTAGCTCTAGGCCCTCTCGGTAATACACATCACTTAAGCCTTGCAAGCATTGCAACTAATGAGTTAGTTGCCGGATGATGTATTATGGAACGAATAAAGAGCTTGCCAGTAACGAGATTGAACTAGGTATTGAGATACCGACGATCGAATCTCGGGCAAGTAACATAGAGATGACAAAGGGAACAACGTATGTTGTTATGAGGTCTGACCAATAAAGATCTTCGAAGAATATGTGGGAGCCAATATGAGGATCCAGGTTCCGCTATTGGTTATTGACCGGAGACGTGTCTCGGTCATGTCTACATAGTTCTCGAACCCGTAGGGTCCGCACGCTTAATGTTACGATGACAATTATATTATGAGTTTATATGTTTTGATGTACCGAAGGTTGTTCGGAGTCCCGGATGTGATCACGGACATGACAAGGAGTCTCGAAATGGTCGAGACATGAAGATTGATATATTGGAAGCCTATGTTTGGATATCGGAAGTGTTCCGGGTGAAATCGGGATTTTACTGGAGTACCGGTAGGTTACCGGACCCCCCCCCCCGGGAGGTTAATGGGCCTTAGTGGGCCTTTACGGAGAAGAGGAGAGGCGGCCAGGGCTGGGCCGCGCGCCCCTCCCCCCTACTCCGCAATAGGACAAGGAGAGGGGGCGGCGCCCCCCCCCCACTTCCTTCCTCTCTCCCTCCTCCTTCCCCCTCCCAACTCCTAATCCAACTAGGAAAGGGGGGAGTCCTACTCCCGGTGGGAGTAGGACTCCTCCCGGCGTGCCTCTCCCCTTGGCCGGCCGCACCCCTGCTTGCTCCTTTATATACAGGGGCAGGGGGCACCCTAGAGACACAACAATTGAGCATTGATCTCTTAGCCGTGTGCGGTGCCCCCCTCCACCATAGTCCACCTTGATAATACTGTAGCGGTGCTTAGGCGAAGCCCTGCGTCGGTAGAACATCAACATCGTCACCACACCATCATGCTGACGAAACTCTCCCTCAACACTCGGCTGGATCGGAGTTCGAGGGACATCATCGGGCTGAACGTGTGCTGAACTCGGAGGTGCCATACGTTCGGTACTTGAAAGATCGGATCGTGAAGACGTACGACTACATCAACCGCGTTGTTCTAACGCTTCCGCTTACGGTCTACGAGGGTACGTTGATAACACTCTCCCCTCTCATTGGTATGCATCACCATGATCTTGCGTGTGCGTAGGAATTTTTTTGAAATTACTACATTCCCTAACAACAGAGGCTTGCGGCGGCGGAACTCCCGATCTATCTTGTATATCGATGGTTTTAGGGTATATGGGAATATATAGGCGAAAGAAGTCGGTCGGGGGAGCCTCGAGGGGCCCACGAGGGTGGAGGGCGCGCCCAGGGGGAGTGCCCCCCCCCCTAGCTCATGGCTTCCTCGAAACTTCCCTGGCTTGTACTCCAAGTCTCCTGGATCATGTTCGTTCCAAAAATCACGCTCCCGAAGGTTTCATTCCGTTTGGACTCTGTTTGATATTCCTTTTCTTCGAAACACTAAAATAGGCAATAAAACAGCAATATGGGCCGGGCCTCCGGTTAATAGGTTAGTCCCAAAAGTAATACAAAAGTGTATAATAAAGCCCATAAACATTCAAAACAGATAAGATAAATAGCATGAATGCTTCATAAATTATAGATACGTTGGAGAGGTATCATCCCTCTGTGCTGACCTGACACAACCAGGTGGAGAGGTCCACTGGTCAAAGCCCTTCCGTGGAAAGTCAAAGGGCTAGATCTCGTGGTCAACCGCTCCAGGGTTATGTGGGACGGGGGCCCTGGGGGGTAGCAATGCCACCGGAGGGTCGTACAGGCCCCTCAAACATGCGGGGTGGTCTTGTGGCATGTCCGAAGAGGCGACACGCGTCTCCGGGGTGTGGCCCCCCTCACGGACGGCGATGACACAGTCACATGGAGGGGGAAACAGATGCGTCGGGTCTACACGGAGGGGATGTAGCTGTGGGTTTGGCCCGGATGTTGCTCCCAGGTGTCCCTCTGTGCTGACCTGACGCAACTGGGTGGAGAGGTCCACTGGTTAAAGCCCTTCCGTGGAAAGTCAAAAGGCTAGATCTAGTGGTCAACTGCTCCAGGGTTAGGCGGGACGGGGGCCCTGGGTGGTAGCAATGCCACCGGAGCATCACAGTGGCCCCTCATACATGCGGGGTGGTGTTGTGGCATGTCCTAAGAGGCGGCACGCATCTCCGGGGTGTGGCCCACCTCATGGACGGCGATGACACAGTAGTCGATGTTCTGCGGTAATTGTGCGGCATGAATATTATTAAATACTCGAATCGCGATAAAATCATGAGTTTTTTACACGACGTGCGCACAAGTGCTATAGGAGCGATGCTGATTTTTCATTATTTTTGGTGATGGAGAAGTATCCGAACACTTCCCTCTACGCGGATTGCCCTTCGCATGTCTACGACTGTGGCCCACTGCCTCCGTGGGCTAGCATGCCGCCAATCATACGTACGCGCCTTCTCACAAGTCTGAGAGTGTTATGGCGGTTGCAAACGCCCGACACGCGTCTCCGGGGCGTGGCCCCCCTCACGGACGGCGCCGCCACCGGCACCTGGAGGGGGAAACGGACGCGCCGGGTCTACACAGAGGGGATGTAGCTGTGGGTTTGGCCTGGATGTTGCTCCCAGGTGTCCCTCTGTGCTGACCTGATACAACCGGGTGGAGAGGTCCACTATTCGACGCACGTCCGTGGAATGTCAAAGGGCTAGATCCCGTGGTCAACTACTCTAAGGTTAGGCGGGACCGGGGCCCTGGGGGGGGGGGGGGTAGCAATGCCACCGGAGCATCGCACCGGCCCCTCATACATGCGGGGTGGTGTTGTGGCATGTCTGAAGAGGCGGCACACGTCCCCAGGGTGTGGCCCTCACGGACGGTGATGACATAGTAGTAGATGTTCTGCGTAACGATGCGGCATGAATATTATTAAGTACTCGGGTCGCGATAAAATCATGAGGTTTTTACATGACGTGGGCACATGTGCTATAGGAGCGATGGTGATTTTTCATAATTCTTGGTGATGGAGAAGTATCCGAACACTTCCCTCTACGCGGATTGCCCTTCGCATGTCTACGCTTGTGGCTGGCGGCCTCCGTGGGCTAGCATGCCGCAAATGTTGCGTAGGTGGCCTCTCACAAGTCTGAGAGTGTTGTGGCGGTTGCAAACGCCCGACATGCGTCTCCAGGGCGTGCCCCCCCCCTCACGGACGCCGCCCCCGCCGACACCTGGAGGGGGGAAACGGATGCGTCGGGTCTACACGGAGGGGATCTTGCTGTGGGTCTGGTCCGGATGTTGCTCCAAAGTGTTCCTATGGGCTGACCTAAGACAACGGGGTGGAGAGGTCCACTGGTGAACGCCCATCCGTGCAAAGTCAAAGGGCTAGATCCCGTGGTCAAACGCTACAGGGTTAGGCGGGACGGGGGTCCTGGGGGGTAGCAATGCCACCGGAGCATCGCACCGGCCCGTCATACATGCCGTATGCTATGGTGGCATGTCCGAAGAGGCGGCACGCGTCTCTGGGGTGTGCCCCCCCTCACGGACGGCGATGACACGGTAGTAGACGTTCCACGGTAATGGTGCGGCGTGAATATTATTAAATACTTGGATCGCGGTAAAATCATGAGTTTTTTACACGACGTGGGCACATGTGCTATAGGACCGATGGTAATTTTTCATAAATTTTCGCGATGGAGAAGTATCTGAACACTTCCCTCTATGCGGATTGCCCTTCGCGTGTCTACGACTATGGCCGACGGCCTCCGGGGGCTAGCAATGCCGCCAAATCTTGCGTAGGCGGCCTCTCACAAGTCTGGAAGTGTTGTGGCGGTTGCAAACGCCCGACATGCGTATCCGGGGTGTGCCCCCCCTCACGGACGGTGCCGCCGCTGGCACCTGGACGGGGAAACGGACACGTTGTGTCTACATGGAGGGGATGTAGCTGTGGGTTTGGCCCGGATGCTGCTCCCAGGTGTCCCTCTGTGCTGACCTAACACAACCATGCGGAGAGGTCCACTAGTCAAAGCCCGTCCGTGCAAAGTCAAAGGGTTAGACCCCGTGGTCAAACGCTACAGGGTTAGGCGGGGCGGGAGCCCTGGGGGGTAGCAATGCCACCGGAGTGTCGCACTGAGCCCTCATACATGTGGGATGGTGTGGTGGCATGTCCGAAGAGGTGGTACGCGTCTCCGGGACGTGGCCCCCCCTCACGGACGCCGATGACACAGTAGTAGATGTTCTGCGAAGGCCGTGGATCAGAGGGGGGAAACGACCGTGTCGGCAGCCTTGGATAGGGTCTTGTGCTGGGTTAGTAGTATATTTATTTTAAAAAATTAAATTTGTTGCTAATAAAAAAATATGCCTCTCGAGTGTTGTGGCATGTCCTAAGAGGCGGCACGCGTCTCCGGGACATGTCCCCCCTCACGGACGGCGATGCCACAGTAGTAGAAGTTCTGCGAAGGCCGTGGACCACACCGGGGGGGGGGGGAATGGCTGTGTCGGTAGCCTTGGGTAGGGTCTTATGCTGGGTTAGACTACTGGATTATAATAAATTAGTAGTAGATTTATTTTAAAAATTTAAATTTGTTGCTAATAAAAAATGCCTCCGGAGTGTTGTGGCATGTCCGAAGAGGCGGCACGCGTCTCTGGCGTGTGGGCCCCCTCACGGACGACGACGCCGCCGGCACCATCCGCCCGCCTTCAAGCACCCACCCGCCCTCTCTCCTCCCCGGATTCATTCATTCATTCCCATGGCGCTCCCAGGCCCACGACCAGGCCACGGCTTCGGCGGACGAAGCTGCTCGAGTTCGGCCGAGCGGTTAAAAAAATTAAAAAATCTATATGAAATAATAATACATAAAAACATAAAAAAGGAAAAATATAACTATAAAAAAATAAAAAATCTATATGAAATAAAAAACAAATAATATAACTATCAAAAACATTAAAAAAACTAAAAAAGGAAAAATATAACTATGCCGACGGCTAAGCCGTCGGCATAACTGCGGCCATTGGGGGTGTTTCATGCGGATCGGTGACGTGGCGTCTATGCCGACAGCAGCCATCAGCATAGATTGCCTTATCCCCTCGCGCACCGCCCTTTCGAGTCGTTCTCCCATAGCTAGCTAGCGCCCGTCCCCGACCACACCTGAACTACTCGCCGCCGCCGCCGACTCCCCGCCCCTTGTCACCGCCGCCGCACTTGCCCCGCCCCCTGCCGCCGTCCACTCGCCGCCGCCGCACTCGCCACGCCCCCTGCCGTCGCCCACTCACCTCGCCCGCGCCCCCTGCCGCTCCCACCCGCGTCGCCGCCGCCCCATCCCACTCCACCTCGTCCCCTGCTGCCGACGCCTCACGCTCCCGACTCCCCGCCCCTTGCCGCAGCCGCCACACTCGCCCCTGCCCCTGTAGCCACCCACTCCACCTTGCCCCCTAGCCACCGCCGTCCCACTCGACCCTGCCCCTGCGCCACCGATGCCCCACTCGCCCCCACCCACGTGCACCGCCGCCGCCTACTCCACCTCGTCCCCTACCACCGCTGCCGCCCTGCCCCGACCCCGGATGCCCTGCCCCGCTCCCGACTCCCTGCCAGTTCCTTCTCCGGTGAGGTGAGCTAGCCTACTTTTTTTTCAATTTATTTCATTTGTTAGATGAATGCTACTGTTAGATGCATGAATGGATATTAGATGCATGGATGAATGGATATTAGATGTGTATGCTAGATATATGAATAAAATGTAGTTTTTTTTTATTTAGTTTTATTAGGTTTTTAGATGCATAGTAGATAGTTTTTATTAAGTTTGTGAATGGATGTTAGTCAAGTTAACAAATGTTTTACACACTTAGTTTGTTAAATATAGATGAATAGCTTTTGGTTAAGTTTGTGATAGATTGATGGATATTGTTCCGGTTAGTATTTGGTCAAGTTAGTGTTATGGTCATGTCGATTCATATATAAGAAGAAAATCGAGGCACTTGGTTTCTAAAATACTTAATTAAGATTTTTTTTGCAATTTGACATTTTGTTTCATGTCGATTCATAATATTGTGCCAAATGGTTAATGTGAGGTGAAGACCTAAATTTTTTTCACTTGATGGAATTAACAGGATTTGTGGAATTCCATCTTCGTGGAGTGACCATCGAGGTTGGAGTGTTGGTCCACGATCATCCCTCCTTTGATCGACTACATCCTCTACATCGAAGGGTGAGCAACAATTCCATGACCTCATCCACTTTGTTTTCCATGTCACTAGATTAAATTTTCACATCAAGTCATGTAACCTAGGTCTCCCATCCGAAAGGGTTGCATCAATAAATATGCATTCAATTGCATATTTATCACCGCAGCTCTTTCGGATTGTCCAGCGCTTTCCACGAACAGCCCGAGGATGTGTAGGTTGGGTACGTTGTTCATGCTCTACCTCGTTCCGAGACAGGATTTCGGCGGCGCCTCCCTCTTGTTCTCCGGATGCACATTCTCTTGGCATTTTGCCGGGATGTGTATTTGGAGAACAGTAGGGAGGTGCTGCCGAAATTTTGTCTCGGAATGGGGTAGAGCATGGACAACGTACTCAATCTACACATTCTCGGGTGGGATTAGGACCCATCTTTACCTATTAGAGATGTAGGTGGATTAAATGTCATTTCTCGTCAACACTCTAAAAAATAAAATATTGATGTGAGTAATTTAAATGAATCCTTAATTTTGTTGTGTGGCTTCCAATAAAGCAGAGATGGCAGATAATTAGTGGATGTATAGTGGGTTTTTCCATCAGAATCAAGTAACAACAGAGTGGGTCGAGAAAACTCATGTGTTTTTGAAAGAGATATTCCGTAGTCCAATGAGGATGGTGCCAGAATGCCCGTGTGCCAAATGTAAGAGACGTATGCGCAGAGATAAGAGTGTGATGACTAAGCACCTTCGCACGCATGGATTTATGCCCAACTTTGATATGCCGATAAACTTTGCCCAGCGGGACCGTGGTAGAGAGGAGGTGATACGACAACGCGTCACTGGTTGTGAGGACGATGGGGTTAGAGACATGCTAGATGATGTCTTTGCTGCACAGCCGACACCTCCGTCAAATTCAGCGAATGAACCGGAGGAGCTGGAGGAAACCGCAAAGGCCTTCCTGGATATCTTGCCCTCGTCAAAGAAACCTCTCTATGAGGGTGCCAAGTTGTCTGTGTTGGATGCCATCTCACAACTGATGGCAGTCAAGGCTGAGTACGGCTGTAGCCGAGGTTGCTTCGAAGCATTTCTGGGAGTATGGGCTAACAGCCTGCCTGAGGGCCATGAACTGCCGAAAACCATGTACGCTACAAAGAAAATCATGAAGGCGCTATCCATGGACTATGATAAAATACATGTTTGTCCAAAGAATTGCCTTTTGTTTAGGCATGAGTATGTGGATGACAACTACTATAGGAAATGCGGTTCCTCTTGGTATATTGAGGTTGTCGATGAGCATGGTCAGAAGCGGCAGCTAAAAATCCCTATGAAGGTTCTTCAGTATCTTGATTTTATAAAAAGATTGCAGCGCCTTTTCATCACCAAGGAGTGTGCCAAAATGATGAAGTGGCACAAGGAAGGGAAAAGGTACAATCCAAAAAAAATTGTACATCCATCAGAAGGTGAAGTATGGAAGTCATTCGATATAGAGTACCCGGAGGAAGCAGCCGAGGCTAGGAATGTCAAAATTGCTATAACTGGTCATGGGTTCAATCCGTATGGTATACCGTCTAATCCATATAGCTGCTGGCCCGAATTTGTTATTCCGCTCAATCTCCCTCCTGGCGCCATAATGCAACGCAAGACCATGTTCTTGTCGCTTATAATTCTAGGGCTTGAATATCTGGTGAAGAATTTGAGTGTGTTTATCCAGCCGTTGGTGGATGATTTGCACCATTAATGGTACTTCCCGAGGTTGACATACGACGGGGATCTGTAGAAAAATTTCTTGATGAAAGTTTGGCTACAGTATTGCATGCATGACTTTCCCGGCTATGCCCTGTTCTGCGGATGTTGTTCAAGTGGAAAGATGCCTTGCCCAGTGTGCATGCATGCCTTGATTTTCATTTAGATGACGAAGGGTGGCAAGTATGTTGCCTTTGACCTGCATCGACAGTTCCTCCCTCCAGACCATCCTGATAGGGAAGACAAGAAGAACTTCACAGAAGGCAAATTTGTCCATGAAGTAAACGAGATTCCAACATTTTCTGGTTAGGATGTGCTTGCTCAGCTCAAAGCTCTTAAGCCTGCCGGCGAAGGGAAAGGCAAAGGCAAAGGCAAAGGCAAAGGCAAAGGCAAAGCCACAGGCGAAAACGAGGGCGAAGGGAAAGGCAAAGGCAAAGGTAAAGGGAAAAAATGTTTTGAAGCTTATGGTGAGACGCACAACTGGACTCACATTACCCCCTTCACGCAGCTTCCCTATTTTAAGGACCTCAAGCTTCCATACAACATCGACATGATGCACACCGAAAAGAATGTCGCAGAGTCCCTTTTTTGCACGATCCTCAACATTCCTGATAAGACAAATGATAATGTTAATGCTAGAGTCGATCAATAGAATATTTGTGATAGACCACGTCTACACATGCAGCCTCCCACAGGCAGTCGAAAATCTTGGTTCAAGCCAGATGCTGACTTCGTACTTAAAAAGGATCATAAGATGGAGACATTGAAGTGGATGAAACACGTTATCAAGTTCACTGATGGTTATGCGTCGAATATAAGTAAAGGGGTCAATCTTTCAACAGGCAAAGTGACCGGGCTCGAGAGTCATGACTATCATGTATGGATTTCGCGGATTATGTCGGTGATGGTTCCGGGCTATGTTCCCGAGCGTGTCTGGCGTGTGCTTGCGGAGTTAAGCCATTTCTTCCGCACGCTTTGTGCTAAAGAAGTATGTCCTTAGAAGATAAAAGAAATGTATAAGAAGGCGCCGGAGTTGATATACAAGCTAGAGAAGATCTTCCCACCAGGCTTCTTTACTACGATGCTCATTTTGCACCTCGCGAACGAGGTATTGTTGGGGGGCCTGTGCAGAATCGTTGGCAGTACAGCCCTGAGAGACAGAACAAGTATCTGAGACAGAAATGTGGAAACAAAGCTAAGATTGAAGCTTACATAGGTGAGGCAGTTATTCTAGAGGAGGTGGCAGACCTCAGGACAGCCTACTATCCGGACCATGTTCCCACGCTGCACAATAAGGTGTCTCGATACAATACAGAAGAACCCAAGTATAAACCCAAGTTGCCTCTATTCATCGGGCAAGGTGGCAGGGCTGGATGCTCGACACCTTATCTCATGCCACGCGATGAGCGGGAGGATGTCATGTTCTATATCTTGCACAACATCAAGGAAGTTGAGGATGAGTGGATGAGGTAATACCTTTGCACCATTCTTTTTGTCATTTCGTTATGTTCACTTTGCCTAGTTCTTATACCGCTTTTCTTATTGTAGTCGATTTGTTGATGAAGAGTGGACGGGAATGCTACCTCCTACTCAAGCGGAGGCACTTGCTCTTCTCCGAAAGGGTGTCGATGGAAGGAAAAATTTTGTTGTGTGGTTCATGGAGAAAGTAATTTTTCACACTTCCCTATTACCCATTTCACCATACAATTCCAATTAAACCCATGCACCCTATAATTTCAATTAAACTTGTAGGGAAATGATCCGAACGAATCAATGGATGAAGAATTGAGATGGGTTTCCATGGGATTTGACCCTACCGTCATGACATGCCAAAAGTATGATGTGAACGGGTATCGCTTCCATACAGAGGAGCACCAGAACAGTCGGCCTGATCCCAAAACCATAAATACCGGGGTCTTCACCGAGGGAGATAATAAAGTAGATTACTAAGGAAGGGTAGGAAAAATATACGAGCTTACATTCAAACGTGGCCGTGAACACCTAAGTCTCACTATGTTCAAATGACGATGGTTCGACCCCAAAAAGGGTCTGAGACATACGCCTTCTGTTGGTTTAGTTGAAGTTAAACCATCAAACGTCTATGCCGGAGCTGATCTCTTTATTGCCACTACCTAGGCCACACAAGTATATTATCTGCCTTACCCATGCCAGAAAGAGTACCTAAAGGGTTGGGAAGTTGTGTTCAAGGTGTCGCCACATGGTAAGCTACCGGACCCGAACGATGATGATTACTACAACATAAACCCCATGACATACGAGGGAGTGTTCTTTCAAGAGGAACATGATGACGTGGTCCGAAACAAGGAGGATGATGACTTGGGTTATGTTGACCTGGATCCAAATGACGACGACACACGGATTGATGGTGAGGCAGTTGTGAATCAAAGAGACATAGTTATGCTTGAAAAGTTAAATGAAGACACTGACGATGAGGAACAGACGCCACCTCCGTCAGACAACGAAGAAGATATGCGGGATAGTGATGATGAGACCGGTCGACAGATAGATTACAATAGTGACGATTCATATGGTTTCTAGAAAATGTAAGTTCTTTTAGTGATCATTACAATAGTATGCTTATTGTGCTCTTCTATTATTAATGTCTTTCCTGTATGCTTGTTTTTTTATATCCTTACTAATTGTTTATTCTCTTCTCAATGCAGGTTTCCTAATCATGGGCAAGTCCAGCAGCGCTAGTTTCCTTAGTAAACTCAAAGGAGGACTTACTCGGTGTGGACGAGCCCACAAGGTTCCCTCCCGACTACCCGAGGATGGCACCTCACAGGGAGTTGGAGGGGTCGGGGGAGGAGACCCTAGAGGAGGAGGGGTGGGGGAGAGCCCCTAGAGGGCGAGGAGGTGGGGGGAGAGGCAGCCGGGGCAAAAAACTCCGGGACATGTCCGAAATAGGAGGGTCTTCTTCGATGCCCTCCTATGCTGAGGTAGCTTCTGAGTCTGAGGAGGAGGAGTATGTTCCTGATGGCGAGGAGGAGGAGGGCGAGGAGGAGGAGGGCGAGGAGGAGGAGGCCGAGGAGGAGGAGGCCGAGGAGGAGGGTGAGGAGGAGGGCGAGGAGGGTGGTGGAGGGGAGGTTGACGCCGAGTTATGGGGTGACTTGCCACCGGGTGCTCCGCAGGGGTGGCTGCGTGGTACTGTCGGAGTACCTACACCACCTTCTATCGAGGCGCACAAGTGGCTCATTGAACCTGCGGGGACAGAGTAAGTGCCTCTCAATCATATTTGCAACACATGGCAACATTTTCTTATTGTACACATGGCAATCCTTTGATTCTTTTGCAGTAACTGGATCCTTCGCAGAAAGGGCCGTAAACCGAACGGCCTTATCACTATCCTGTTGAAGGAGTTTTGGCCTGGCCTATTCTATCCGCGACTAGACAGGGGCTCGCAGCTGCGTGTTTTGGCCACGAGCTGGGCCCACTACGAGGCTTGCAGCAATGCGGAGTACGGGACGGCCGCTAAGGCCGTGATCACCAATTTTGGGTAAGTTCTCTTCTAAATCACTTGTCTTCAGTTTTGTTCAAAGTTTATCATTGAAGCACTGAACTCATGCCTTGTTTGCTTCTAGTTTATGCATGATTGCAGCAACTCTATAGAGTTCTTGACGAGCACAAGGACAGAGCCAACGTGGTCTTACATGCGGCTGCCAAGAAGAAAGCCCGTCAGTTGCAGTACGAGGTGCCCTGGGTTGCCATCTCGCAGTACTACCACATCTACCTGCAACAAAAGATGACCAAAACTCAAGCGTAGAAGCAACAACTTACCTTGAGCAGGGAGCAGTTCATGATGGTAACTATTACTAACTTTTCATTGTTTCAAGCAGTCAACTATATGTTTCATGCTCACATGTCATGCTTCCAAAATTTGCATAGGTTGTTCCTCGTTGGTGCTATGGAAGGCATGACGGATGGGCGAGTTTGGTGGATAGGTGGATCGACGACGATGCAGATTGCTGCCAAGAGCATCAAGGCCCGGGCTAACCGTGGAAAAGACGGGACACACGGCCAAGGAAACTGGAACCACTGGGGCTTCAAGGCCATGAAGGTATATCTATATGCATGGTGCATTTTTGTCCTTCTTTACCGTCATGTTCTTATATATGGCTAACTTCTGTTTGACGTTGCAGGAGGACAAGTTGAAGAGGCCGCTCTCAGACATGGAGTCGTGGAAGCTGGCCCGCGAGCGGAGTGATCGCAAGGACGGCGAGAGCCGGTACTACAGCAACACCGAGTAGCACCTGGAGTCTTACACTTAGAACTATCGGAAGTTGCATCCGGATGTTCCTGTTCCTGAGGTCGCCCAGTCTCAGATCGATGACACGGCGGTGGTGGCCATCCAGGGTAAGTCCCATGGCCGGTATCCGTGTTTCGATGGCTTGATTCACTCCATCGATCTTGTACACACGGCTTCGGGCTACCAACCCGAGCCCGTTAGAGAGTACGGGGCGTTCGGAGCCTCCCTTAGTCCACCAACGTGCTGTAAGTACTTCCCCTTATCTTCTTTGTCTCTATCTTTCTTAGTTTATTTTCATCACTGCCCACTTAGAAACAACCTCAATTTTGTAGGCATATCAGGCCTTTCTCGAGCATAGGAATATTGAGGTGAGGGAGTACTTGCAACGAGTGAAGGCGAACGATGATTACAACCGTCAAGTGATGGCGGTTAGTTTTGCCCTCTTAAAACCAAGCTAAAATTTGCCCTTTCATTCCTTCTGACCTTCTAGTTTGCTTGTTTAACTAACATCCAGGCTATGTTGGCGTCTTGGACTAACTGCACGGAGCCACCACAAGTTGTACCCCCACCACCACCTACGGGAGAAGCCCCACACATTCCCACGTTCGAGGAATGGGTGGCACTAGGCGGTGATAGTCCGGTTAGTAGATTTGCCTAACTACTAACAAACTAGTTCTCGTTCATTCAACACTATCATGTCATATTTACCGTTAGAATCTTCTCTCAAACATGTAGGGGACCGGTGGCTCGACTCCTGCTCCGTCGACCCCAGTCACTCCGATCTGGCAGAGTGATGGTGGTCACGATGGCGGTTTTGGCGGAGGTGGTTTTGGCGGAGGTGGTCTTGGCGGTGGTGGTTTTGGCGGAGGTGGTCTTGGCGGTGGTGGTTTTGGCGAAGGTGGTCTTGGCGGAGGTGGTCTTGGCTTTGGCGGAGGTTGTCTTGGTGGCGGCAGTCTTGCTTGATGTCGATGATGATAGCCGTGCATGTGGCCATCGTGCCATACCTTTCATGTTCCATGTCTTGCACTATTTATGTTCATGAACTTTCACCGGTGATGATCTTTAGATGATGAACTTGAGTATGTTTAAATGATGATGATGAACTTGAGTTTATTTAGATGATGAACTGTCATATTTCTGCATAATCCCATATTATTCTACTTTGAAATGCTGTCAAATGAATTGAAAAAGAGAAAACCTGGAAAATAATTAAAAAAAACTATGCCTGCGGCAAAGCCGTCGGCATAGATAAGCCCAGGGCTACCCAGGTCATGCCACGTGGCAGGCTATGCCGACGGCTGCCGCCAGGAGACACCAGGGGACGACACGTGGCAAGGCTATGCCTATGGCAAAGCCGTCAGCATAGATTTCATCTATGCCAACGGCTTTGCCATAGGCATAGCCCTGCCACCAGGATGCACAACAGAACGACACGTGGCAGAGGTATGCCGACGGCGAGTGCTTGGGCCGTCGGCATACCTCTGCCACCTGTCGTTCCTTGAATCGTCAGTGCTTTTGACGGTGCCGTCCGTTGCCGTCAGGCAGAAAACATTGCCGACGGCTGACGCTCGGCCATCGGAATAGGCACATATGCTGACGGCTATACTATGTCGACGGTCTGACAAGACTATGCTGACGTGATCTGTGCCGACGACGGCAGCCGTAGGCATATATCTACGCCGACGGGAAAGGGCCGCGAGTCCGGTAGTGAAAGAAGTATCATATTGCCATGCTCTTTAATTATTGTGAACCAACAATAATGAATTACATAGTTGCCTCTTACACTCTTCTATTCATCCTCCGTAGATGGACATACTGAGCGCTTCTCATCAGGGCACACATGTACATACTTGACTCGAACAAGCTGAGCACTTGATCCATTTTACTGGGCTTGCAGTTCTCGGTGGGACAGAAATACTGGAATTTTCGCCCCCCAAGATCGATCCGTTATCGTGCCCTTAATTTCTCTATTTCTTTATTTTCTCAACTCACGGTTCAATTTCAAACGATACAACCTGGTGCATATATACATACAACCAGGCTAGACAGGGACTTACTCGATCTTCCTTGGCCACCTACTCCTACATAAGCCACTTTATCATCGGTGTAAATTACTTACTTTTTATTTCAGTTTGGTTAGTAATGTATATGATCTTTAAAACCGCTTTTTCATCCGTGTAAATCAGCGTAAATCAGCCCAGAGATCCATTGAGGTGCTAAAGAAGTAGCAGAAAGATCTGAAGTTACTGGTGTTTGAACCGTGGGTATGAACTTATGCAACGTCTGCAAAAGAAGTTGCCTGGCATGAGACACCGTCTAAAGATAAAAACTGTGGAAGCTAGCGACCGAAACTGCCAAGTTAGCGATTGAAACTGTTGATTGATTAATTGGTTAGCATCCCACTTTGCTCCGTCTTAATAGCAGACAACAGGATGATTTCAGATGATATGTTGTTTTCTTCTGCCAAACGTGTAACTCCAGGATGTAAACTGAAATGTTAGCTTGACATTTATTTCGATTCACTAAGATTTCTGCACACCATCGAGTGCTTGGGCCGTTTGAAATGCTCTGCTTTTCAGTTTTACAGTAGCCTCTGTCTCCGGCCCACTTTTTGGAATCAAATTTTGAATTCATGTACTCTGAGTGTGTGCAGTGTCCTTAGAGCATCTACAGCCGGACTTGGCCCCGCAAACGCCCACGGACGACGTGTCCGCGTGCACTTGCTGGGCACTCCTCAATTTGTGTCCTCCATGTCGGCAGTCCGCACTCCTAATATCCAATACCCTATATCCATACTACCAATGCAAAGTGAAGATAAATTAAGTAGATCATCGCACGGACTATGAAACGGGGCTAGATGTGCACATTCCGATCACCAAAAGAGCACGGACGGATCTTGAAAGGCCACTCAAGTTCACATAATCCAAATACAACAGACAGGTTATACCTAGAGACATAAATAACTAGAAATTAACTACAGAGACGACGGAGATTCACCACTTCCTCGCCGACCCTTTCCTTTTCCGGTGGCCGGCGTAGCTGTAGGTGTTGGCAGCTGGTTGAGGATTATTCGAGTCGTCAGACGACGACCCGTAGTCGTCGTCGACGCCAGAGGTGTTGGAGACGATGATTATCCCTTTGAGCTGCCGGACAGGCCTGTCGTGCTGCTGCTTCAGCTTCGCAAGTTGAGCTGCCTCCACTGCCTCACGCTTGGACTGCTCAATGACAATCCGGAGCGCCTTGTTGGAATAAGCCACGGCGTGTGTGCTCGGGCTCGTCGGGAGCGCCGGGTGCGCGCGGGACGGACGGGACACACTAGTGCCGTCGGGCTCATCGGGTTCGTCGGGCGTGTCGGTGGCGCGTGGGACGGGCGAGGCGTGAGGAACGTAGTGGCGGCGTGGCGTATGTGTGTGTATGGCGGTGTGTGGCCGCGTCAGGTTCGTGTGTGTGCGTGAGTCCGTGTGCGTGTGTGTGTTGGAGTTAGTTAGCTTGACGTGCATGCAGCGTGGACGAGTTGTGCATGCACCATGCAGTAGGGAGGCTGTTACGATCAGATGAATCGAGCGCGTCGTGCGCGCTGGCCGGGTGGATCGCTCGCTCCGCTACGTGCATGTATGCGCAGGAGACGTGAGCGCTGCGTAGCTGCAGGACTACAAAGCCGCGGACACGATCATGTATTTGCTGAGAAGAGTTTGGGTGCTCGGGGAATAGTAACGGGGCTGTGAAGCCCGGTAAAACTTCAATGTACTCTGTGCTCCACCTTCTTCTACCTCTAGCTCTAGCTACGAGAGAGAGAGCGTTGCAACAATAATAGGTATACAGAGCTTCGGTTCGGGCGATCACCGGCGACCATGGCGCTAGTCCCACACGGCGGCGGTGCAGGCGGATCGGCGACGATGGCGATGCCGATGTTGACCGCGGACAACTACACAATCTGGGCCATCAAGGCGCAGGTGATCCTCGACGTCCACACCATATGAGAGGCGGTGGTGCCGGGCGACGCGGCAATGAACGCGCGGAAGGACAAGATGGCGCGCGCGTTGCTTCTCTAGGCGTTGCCGGAGGATGTTCTGCTGGAGGTGTCGACGAAGCTCACCGTCAGGGAGGTATGGGACACCTTGAAGGTGAGGTTCGTGGGCGATGATCGGGTCCGTGCGGCGAGACTGGCGACGCTGCGTGGTGAATTTGACCGCCTGAAGATGGCGTACGGCGAGGAGCTCGACGTGTACGGCGGGAGGCTCGCGGCGATGGCGGTGAGGTACGCCAACCTCGGGGAGACGCTTGGCGACGCGGCGCTAGTCAAGAAGCTGCTGGATACGGTGCCGGATCGGCTCTTCCCCGTCGTCGCCGACATCGAGCAGTTTCACGACGTGACGACGATGGCGTTTGACGAAGCGCTCGGGCGGCTGCGCGCGTTCGACGAGCGAGTTCAGCGTCGACGGAAGGACATCGGTGAGCGGGCGGACGGACATCTCCTGTTCACGGCGGCGCAGTGGCGAGCACGGGAGCGGCAGCAAGGCGGAGCACTAGACGACGACGACGGGCGCAGCGTGACGTCGGGGAGTGGCGGCAACAGGCGCAGAGCACGGGCATTTTCGGCGCGAGTGCCTGCAGCTGCGGAAAGGACCGGCGGCGGAGCAGGCTCTCTTGGCCGGTGCCAACGTCGACGATGAGGACTCCTCTAGGCCGTGGCTTAGGGTGTGTGTGTTGGAATAAGCCACAACGTGTGTGGTCGGGCTCGTCGGGCGCGCCGGGTGCGCGCGGGACGGACGGGACACACTGGTGCTGTCGGGCTCGTCGGGGTTCGTCGGGCGTTTCGGTGGCACGCAGGGCGGGCAGGACGTGCGGCGGCGTGGCGTCTGTGTGTGTATGAAGGTGTGTGGCCGCGTCAGGTTCGTAGGTGCGTGTGTGCGCGCGTGAGTCCGTGTGCGTGCGTGTGTTGGAGTTATTAGCTTGATGACGTGCATGTAGCGTGGAGGACTTGTGCATGCACCATGCAGTAGGGGAGGCTGTTATGATCAGATGGATCGAGCGCGTCGTGCGCGCTGGCCGGGCGGATCGCTCGCTCCGCTAAGTGCATATATGCGCAGGAGACATGAGCGCTGCGTAGCTGCAGGACTACAAAGCCGCGGACGCGTTGCTGAGAAGAGTTTGGGTGCTCGGGGAATAGTAACGGGGCTGTGAAACCGGATGAAACTCTAGTGTACTGTGTGCTCCTTCTTCTTCTACCTCTAGCTACGAGAGAGAGCGCTGCAACAACACGCCTTGGCGTTCTTCCGAGCTGCCGAGCGTCCGTCTCCGCGGTTATAACTAACCCGGCGGTAGACACAAGTGAGGAGCCGCTCGTCCTCAACGTGCTCTGCATGCATCCCACAACAGCGGCGCACGGACTGCTCTGCTACCTGCCTCTAGCTGCCTCTCACAGCGGACGGCGCATGCCTCCTATTCCAGCGTGTACGTCTGGGCCAGCGAGGCTGGCACAAACACCCACAGATGCCCACGTGGGGGAGCACAGCCGAAAGGGCAGGGGACGGCGTGGAGGCACATACTGCGCAACCATCGCGGAGCTGCACGCGGGCCAGCTAGAGGGACCATTGTGGGCGTCTGTACTACACGGGTGGGGAGCTCACTAGTAGAAAACAGGGCTAACGTTCAGGCCTGGCCAGCCCATTAGTCCGGGTTCTTCAAGAATCGGGACCCATGGGGGGTATTAGACCCGGTTCGTGAGCCCAGGGGGCCGGCCGGGGCCTCGTTGGCATTGGTCCCGGTTCGCGTGGAACCATTTGTCCTGGTTCCAGCCACGAACCAGGACCAATGGTCCTCGCTCCTGACCCACAATCATTGGTCCGGTTCGTGGCTTGAACCGGGACAGAAGTGGGGGGGGGGGGGCTTTAGTCCCGGTTCATGCCACGAACCGGGACAGATAACTTGCCTATATATACCCACCGCCGCGGCAGAGCACCCCAGTGCGCTGTTTTTTCAATCCGGCGAGGAGAGGGCATTTGGGTGCTATTGTTCACCTCCTATGCACATGAGGTGTTCGATGAAATGCCCGAGCCCCACTAGTTAAGCTTTCTCCTCACGAAGCTCGACCTCGGAGCTCCACTTTTTCCGAGATTTGTCTAGATTTAGCGGTCCGTCACGCCCCGTCCCCGTTTTCACCGCCGTTGATCGCCTGCACCGATCTCGTCGCCGGCACCACCGTGGTGAGCCTCTTGTTCTTATCTTCTTTCTGATACTTGTCTGATTTTCTTACTTTAGGTAGATATTTGTCTGATTTTCTTACTTTTGACACACATAATTATATATAATGCAAGCAGATGAACCGGCAATGGATGTATGGTGACAGACACACCTCCGAGTACATTAAGGCCGTGCATACTTTTCTCGAAGTGGCTGAGGCAAACAAGAAGAATGGTTTTATGTGTTGTCCATGCACTAAATGTGGGAATACGAAGTCTTACTCTGACCGGAAAATCCTTCACATCCACCTGCTTTACAAGGTTTTCATGCCACGCTATAATGTTTGGACGAGGCACGGAGAAATAGGGGTTATGATGGAAGACGGCGAAGAAGAAGAGGACGATGACAACTATGTGCCCCCTGAATACGGTGATGCTTCAGCAGGGGGGGGAGCTGCTGGAGATCAAGAGGAACCAGACGATGTTCCCGATGATCCTGCAACGGGGGAAGCTGCTGAATATCAAGAGGAACCAAACGATGTGTCCAATGATGATCTCTGCCGGGTCATTGTCGATGCAAGGACGCAATGCGAAAGTCAAAAGGAGAAGCTGAAGTTCGATCGCATGTTAGAGGATCACAAAAAAGGGTTGTACCCCAATTGCGAAGATGGCAACACAAATCTGGGTATCGTACTAGAATTGTTGCAGTGGAAGGCAGAGAATGATGTGCCTGACAAAGGATTTGAGAAGCTACTGAAAATATTGAAGAAGAAGCTTCCAAAGTATAATGAATTGCCCGACAGTACGTACTCAACAAAGAAGGTCGTATGCCCTCTAGGATTGGAGGTGCAGAAGATACATGCATGCCCTAATGACTTCATCCTCTACCGCGGTGCGTACGAGGATTTGAATGCATGCCCGGTATGCGGTGCATTGCGGTATAAGATCAGACGAGATGACCCTGGTGATGTTGACGGCGAGCCCCGCAGGAAGAGAGTTCCTGCGAAGGTGATGTGGTATGCTCCTATAATACCACGGTTCAAACAACTGTTCAGAAACAAAGAGCATGCCAAGTTGATGCGATGGCACAGTGAGGACCGTAAGAAATACGGGAAGTTGAGAGCACCCGCTGATGGGTCGCAGAGGAGAAAAATCGATAGAGAGTACTGGGCTGAGTTTGGACATGACCCAAGGAACGTATGGTTTGGTTTAAGCGCGGATGGCATTAATCCTTTCGGGGAGCGGAGCAGCAATCACAGCACCTGGCCCGTGACTCTATGTATGTATAACCTTCCTCCTTGGTTGTGCATGAAGCGGAAGTTCATTATGATGCCAGTTCTCATCCAAGGCCCTAAGCAACCCGGCAACGACATTGATGTGTACCCGAGGCCATTAGTTGAAGAACTTTTACAGCTGTGGAATGGAAACGGTGTACGTGTGTGGGATGAGCACAGACATGAGGAATTTAACCTGCACGCGTTGCTATTTGTAACCATCAACGATTGGCCCGCTCTCAGTAAGCTTTCAGGACACACAAACAAGGGATACCACACATGCACGCACTGTATAGCTGACACCGAAAGTATATACCTAGGAAGCTACAGGAAGAATGTGTACCTAGGCCATCGTCGATTTCTTCCGACCAACCATCAATGTCGAAAGAAAGGCAAGCATTTCAAAGGCGAGGCAGATCACCGGAAGAAGCCCGCCATGCGTACCGGTGATTACGTACTTGCTATGGTCAATGATTTACACATAATCTTTGGAAAGGGTCCCGGTGGACTAGCTGTTCTGAGTGACACTGAGGGACACGCACCCATGTGGAAGAAGAAATCTATAGTTTGGGACCTACCCTACTTGAAAGACCTAGAGGTCTGCTCTTCGATCGACGTGATGCACATGACGAAGTACCTTTGCGTGAACCTGCTAGGCTTCTTGGGCGTGTATGGGGAGACAAAAGATACAGCTGAGGCACGAGAGGACCTTCAACGTTTGCACGAAAAAGATGGCATGCCTACAAAGCAGTATGAAGGTCCTGTCAGCTACGCTCTTACCAAAGAAGAGAAGGAAATCTTCTTTGAATGCCTGCTTAGTATGAAGGTCCCGACTGGCTTCTGGCCGTATATAGAGGGAACAATAAATATGACAGAGAAAAAGTCTCAGAACTTAAAGTCTCATGACTGCCACGTGATTATGACGCAACTTCTTCCGGTTGAATTGAGGGGGCTTCTACCGGAAAACGTCCGATTAGCCATTGTGAAGCTATGTGCATTCCTCAATGCAATCTCTCAAAACACTACTAGGGAAAAGGCTAGCAGTAGCGCGGGTTTTAGATGTGTCAGTAGCGCGGGTACTCGCGCTACTAATAAGGCGCTACAGCTAACTCATAGCAGTAGCGCGTGCACACCCGCGCTACTGCTACACAAGGGTAGCAGCAACGCGGTTAGTTGAAGCTCGCTACTGCTAGTAGCGCTAGCGCTCTTTGGCTGGACGAGCTACTGCTACTGTGGCGCTGCTCCTAACTTTTACACACTCGCTACTGCTAATTTAAGTAGTTTTTTTTGGCATATTTGTTTTGTATTTGAACAGGCTTTGTAGAAGAATCTTTAGCACATAGAAATGTCATCATGATACACATACAAATGCCTGCGAGACCACAAATGTAATCATAGCATGTACATACAAATAGTCTCATCATAAGCATCATCCAACACAAAGTGATATCTTGTCATCATCTCGAAAATAGCGATACATGCAAGTCTCAAATACTTGCAACTACAACAACGTCATCCATCTAAACAAAGGTATAGGCAAGAAGTGCTATCACTATGAGTGAGAGAGGAACTATGCAGTACATGAGGTGGCGGTTACGAGTCCTCTCTCGCGCTGGCGTGAACCTCAAGTAACTAGCTTCTCCTTCTTGTCTGCTTTTGTCGCCTTTATGGCTGGCGCCCGTGAACCCATTCACTTGTGCCTGACACTCATGCCACTCGTTGTACACCCCTGGAACCTTCCCTTTGTACACGACATTGCATTTCCATCTCGCCATCAAGAAACTAGGTACCTGTTAGAGATGCATGTTCATGAAGAGGATGTACAATCATATATATGCAACAAAATATACTAGAGCAACACCGAAAAAGAAAGGGTTAGCAACTAGATGCAACATATACAGTACGCAAATTAATTAACTAGAGGTACGCAGGTCATCGTACGCAAACTAACAAAGTAGCGTTACGCAAGTTCGGCAGGGACCGTGGACGATCACAAAGTTTCATCGCTACAAAAAGGATACAAGTTCAACCGACACATATCATCATCATCGGCATCATAAATCACTAGAAGTTCCATCCTTCCATATCATCGAGGACGAACCCTAGCTTCTTGAACGGCGTGAGGTCTAGACGTTGCATGCCTATGCGAGTTCGGACGTCAGCTCGCCATATAGGGCCGTGGTGGAACATCCCCTTCTCATCGACGACTTCTTTCACGATGATCATCGCAATGTTGCTTTGGATGCGAAATAAGTCATCTCTAAGTTTATAATTCGCTTCTCCATGAGATTCTAGCCACTTGTGGATATGACATCATTTCTGCTGTTAATGCGAAGCTTTTGGTGATCCGTGTTGAACTGAATCATGAGATGGACGATGTAGAATCCATCCTTCTTGCTTGGTTTTGGGACATGGATGCAGGAGAAGTTAGTTTTATGCGCGAAACCCATCTTCTTGTTCCTTTGTTTCTTGATATGCACGTGGACACCTCTAAAGCTGAAGCCTTGGAGAGCATCATCTAGAATATTCATTATGTGGGTGTAGTCCTTTTTCTCGTAGTCTCTGGAAGGGTCAAAATACACGGCGTGGGAGACTTGCGTGTAAAGAACGATAAGGACGGCGCGCCCGTTGCTGCGGGGAAAAGACACCTCAAATTATTCCCCATATGAGAGAGAAGGAATGATTGAAATATACGAAAGGGTTGTCCGGAACTGACTTACTTTGGATGATAAGGCACGAGGACAATTTCCCGGTCCTTATTCTGTACCATGAAGTTTTGGAGGTACTCCCTAGCAGTTTCACGCTCAAAGTCGCCGAGACTCAAGAAAGACTCGTGCATGTAGTACGGATCCGCCACACAGATTTGCGAGACTTCTTCACTCTTCATGACGGAGCTCATATGTAGCGCAAAAAGGCGGACGATAGTAAAATCAAGCCGCCTTGTTAGAAACATCTCAAAGATATGGTCAAACCGCAGGAAGAACACCTCCGCGGGTCGTGTGTCGACGTAGCACTTCCCCTCAGGCACACGAGCCGTGTATGTCAGATATCCTGGATCCTTTGAGGCTAGTAGGCTTTTCTCAGTCGATAGCACATGGTCGTGCAGTCTCCTGAGATCCCGTGATAGTGCCTCCAGCGGTTTTGGCGGTAGCATCGGCTCGCCCGTGAGATGGAACATGACCGCTCCTTTCATGGGTACACACTCTTCAGAATGCATCGTCTGGCTGCTGTGTGCTCTGGCTTGTTTGGAGGCAGTTACCTTCCCCGATCTCTTCCTCTCCTTTTTCTTGGGCACACCTTCCAGACCCTTCCTTAACCCCTTCCCAAGTGTTCCCGGGCTAAGTACTGAACGACCCTCGCGCCCGGCTAGTTGAGCCTGTGTTGAGGCAGCATCTTCAGGCGTGCCCTGTGAGGATTTCATGAAGAGAGACTTTTTGCAATCCATGGTACGACCCTGCCCGGGCATATCTTCCATATCCTCATTAGCAAGCTGATAGCCCGATTCATCATTTTGTTGACTCATCATATCTATGTCACAGTCATACGCGTTTGTATTGAGGTAATCCATAGGGTCGACCTCCGTCTCATCATCCATTCTCTGTTCTACAGGAGAAATTACATCAGCCAGTACTATTGCACCCCCTTCATCATGTCGTCCGCCGCTCTCACCCGGCACTACAGGAGCTGGTAATTGCATAGGCGGGGTAGTGGTCTCCGCACATGCTTGTTGATGTGTGGTAGTTATTGGCGTGCTCTCGGCCGGCTCCAGACGAATAAGATTCTTCGGCCATAGCAGCACCCAACCCTTGCAGCTTCCAATCCGCGGCGGGGTCTCGTCGTCCGCTCCCACATGCTGTAATGGAGGAGGCAAATCCTCGTGCCCCGATTTCACACTGGTCAAGCTAACCCTAAAGTGCCCAGCGGGGATCGGCTGGTTCTGGAACGTGCGTTGAGAGGGGTCCATTATCATCCCCTTTCCCACGTCCACCTTCTGGCCTTGGATCAAGTAGAGTATGGTGCACGGGGTTTCTTTCTCCTGCAAACACATATGTCTGTGGCGTAAAACAACCGAAAGGCAACAAAAATGGAATATTATCTATATATATGTTGGTGCGACATGTAATTACCGTGACGGCGTCGAGCTCAGCCAAAGACGAAGGCCCACCTAGTCTGCCTGAGACTGAGGACGGGCTGCTATGAGCGGGAGCGGCTGCGAGAGGAGGCTCGTTTCACCCTCCCTTTCCAGGAGGCCAAATCATTGTTGAACATGCCCATGGCGTGATTGTTAATCTTTTTCATCTTCGGATCATCCCACGGTTGTTCTATGTTATCATCCCGGTCGGGGAACTGGAATCTCTTGTGCAACTTCGTTAGGAGCAACTGCGTCAAATGTTCTTTACTCCTTAAGTCATCGTCGTTGATGCTCGCGCATTCCCGTAGGATGCATCCTACTTGGTTCCCATAGCACTTGCGAGGTTCTTCCGGCTCTAACGGCTCAAACTTGCCAGGTGCCATCTTTGTGATCACAAGTCGTCCAATCCCCAGTTTGTTAGGTTTTCGTATCCTCTGCTTCTTATGCTTCCTATTTTCGGTAGCGGCATCGGGGCCGGTACCTTCCCCGCCGGTACCTTCCCCGCCAGTACCTTCCCCACCAGTCTCGGTGCCGCCATCGGTGCCGGCGCCGTCGGTGTCGATGTCGGCGTCAGTACCATCATCGAGGCCGACCTGCAAACCTTGCTTAGCAGTCAAATAGTCGAGGTACTCTTGTTCACCCTCATAATCCATCTCGTCTGCATCTTGGTCAGAAGGCCCAGTTTCTTCGTTGTTTGACATGTTTCCTATGATTAAGTGGCCTCATTTATTTCTAAAAGTATGTATAAATGAGAAATGACATAAAAAGAAATCTATGTGCCAGCACTCGATATGCCAACTATGTAGCACAAATCATGCCTTTATTCACGGGAAATTTTGGCATGACCTTTGGTAAAAAATGGACATATCGAGCGCCTGAAATTCACCGGAACGGAAATGAATCAACATTCCGGCGTAACATAGGCCACTCGGATCATTTTCCAAACATGACATGTCCAAAACATGACATATGCACATATCACATGTCCAGTTCAAATTTGCATATAAATTCAGCTAATTTTGAAACCTAGCTAAATTCATAACTAAATAGATAACCTAATTAATTAACATAACCGAAGAACCCTAGCAGAGAGGGGGGGGGGGTTTACAGAGAGTGCAGGGGCGAGGAGGCAGGCCCGACGACGGCCGGCAGGGGAGAGGAGGGAGGCGAGGGCCGACGGGTCGGGGGCGAGCGCCGGCGCCGGAGTCGGGGGCGAGGGCCGGCCGGGTCGGGGGCGAGCGGCGGGGTCGGGGTCGAGGGTCGGGGGCTAGTGCCGGTGCCGGGGTCGGGGGCGAGCGCCGGGGTCGGGGGCTAGCGCCGGCGCCGGGGTCGGGGGCTAGCGCCGGCGCCGACGGAGTCGGGGGCGAGCGCCGGGGCCGGGTCAGGCGCGGCGGTGCGACGGGGGAGAGAGAGTGGGGGTTTGGGGGGAAATGGCGGGATGAAGCAGGGCGAGTGAGAATTTTGGGTTAAGTGGACGTAGCAGTAGCGCGTTACGTCAAAACGCGCTGCTACTAACATCAGTAGCTGCAGCGGTTTAGGTAAAATGCGCTACTACTAAATTCAGTAGCTGCAGCGGTTTATGCAAAACGCGCTGCTACTACCGTCACTACTGCCAGTTTTCCTTTTTCTTTTCCTTTATTTTATCCCACTTTTATTTCCCGAGGGCAGTGAACGAAGGGAGGGCGATATATATTGCATCATTTGACGGTTAAATATGTATGCAAAATAGGAACATATATATTACACATCATTGGACCCATGCATAATAATGGCTAAGTGTGTATACAAAATAGGAACATATATATATATATATATATATATATATATATATATATATATATATATATATATATATATATATTACACGTCATTGGACCCACAACATGCGTTTCCTTAGTGCTGACATTTTCGTTTTTGAGTCAGCTTCTTTCCCTTCTTGTTCGTCGAAGAATAATTGAGCCCCTCATTGTGACTTTGCCTTTTCCATGGAGTACGATTTTTCTTAGGTAATGTAGTATTGATTCTTCTTTTGACGTATACTTCATCATCATCGTCATCTTCCCTCATTGGGTTGCCGTACTAATCATAGTCTTCCTCGTTGGCGAATCCATCCATTCCAATGATGTTCCTTTTGCCTCTCCTCACGACAACACGGCTGGGATTGCGCGGGTCAGTTATGAAGAAGCATTGTGTCACGTGCTTAGCGTGTACCCATGGCTCGTTTTTTGCGATAGCGTTCACGGTAGCGCTCTTGGCGTCGGGTATAGTCATGGTAGTGAACATCTGGCTTTCTCTTTCGACATTCTTAGACCATCTGACACGGAACATCGTCGTGTTGTGCAGTCCAGAGTAGTCAAGCTCCCAGATCTCCTCGACCCTTCCATAAAATCGTTTAGTTGTGCCGTTGTCGCTGCCGGTCATGCATTCCATCGTCACCCCTGAGTTCTGATCATCACTGTCCATATCTTTTGCCTCCGTGTAGAACGTGTATCCGTTGATATCATATGCCTGATAGGTTACGAGGTTGGGCGAGGGGCCATGTGCTAAGGCATATATGAACAATCCGTCCTTAGAGCCCTCCTCCGGGGGATTAGCAATAATATGCTCTTCGAACCAATGCAAGAAAGTGGAGTTGTGCTCTCTAGTAACTTCGGCGTCCGTCCTGCATACCCCCCGGTCACGATACTTCTTTGCGATAATTTCTTTGTGCAGTGCCACGAAAGGATCTACCTCGTCTAGGTGTTGTAGCACTACCAAGTTTGCTCTGTCAAAGTCGCTGCGTCGATCTGAGTATGCCACGTGCAGCTCCCTGCGACCGTTGCAGTGACCATCTCCTTCGAGCCTCCCATCGTGCTTGTTAACGGGCAAACCAACACTAGCACCAGGCGGCTGGTCTGCGCCATATAGAAAATTCTCACAGAAAGAGATGCACTCTTGTGCCAAATAGCCCTGGATGATGCTTCCATCCGGACGGGACATGTTACGAACGAATCCTTTGATGATCCCATTCATCCTCTCAAACGGCATCATGTTGTGCAGGAATGATGGCCCCAGGTCTATTATGTCATCCACAATATGGACACACAGATGCACCATCACGTCGAAGAACGCGGGCGGGAAGTACATCTCAAGCTCATTCAGTATCACAACGACCTCTTCATGTAGCCTTTGGAGCTGCTTCACACTGATCGACTTTCGAGAGATGACGTCGAAAAAGTTGCAGAGACCAATAAGCGTGTCACGGACGTGCTTGTCCATTATCCCTCTAAGGGCAACAAGTAGTATCTGCGTCATCATCACATGACAGTCGTGAGACTTCATCCCGCTGAACCTTTTCTTGTCCGTGTCTAGATATCTGCTTATCTTGCCACAGTAACCGGAACTAACTTTGACTCCGGTAAGGCACTTAAAGAATTGATTGATCTCAGCCTGACTTAAGGTGAAGCAAGAAGGGGGGCAATAATCCTCTTTCTTTATTTTCTTGACCTTCTTCTCCCGTGCCTCTGTCTCCGTCTCTGTCTCGTCTGACATTTTACGGGCCGGCATGTGCAGATCTTCCCTGATTTTCAAATCTTGCAAGTCTTTTCTTGCCTTCGGCCCATCCTTGGCCTTATCCGGCATGTTCATCAGTGTTGCGAGCAAGCTCTCAAGGACATTCTTACAGATATGCATTTGATCAAGGAAATGAGGTGTATCGAGTTTGTGCCGGTACTCCAAGTCCTAGAACACAGACCTCGTCGTCCATACCTTCAGCAGCGGCTTCGGCGCCTTTCTCATCGTCTTTCCCGGCGCGGGGCACTCCTTCCAGTTTTTCAACAGCTCATCAATTTCGGCACCGCTCCACTTACGTGGAGGTCCTCGATGCTCAGCATAACCATTGAATAGATCTCCATGGTTTCTCCACGGGTTGTCCTGTTCAAGCCATCTTCGATGCCCCATGTACACGATTTTCCCAGACCCGCCATCTTTCCTTGACGTTAGCTGCTAAGACGTCGTATCATCCATGCACCGCGTGCATCCGCAATATCCATGGAACACCTGGCCTGCCACATATCCGTAACCGAGATAGTCCTACACTGTCGTGATTAGCGCGGCTCTCATGTTGAAATACTCACCTTTGCTGGCATCCCATGTCTTGGCCGGTGTTTTCCATAACGTGTCTAACTCCTCTTGAAGTAGCCCCAGATACAAATTAATATTATTTCCTGGTTGTTTCGGCCCTTGAATAAGCATGCTCATGTGAATGTACTTCGATTTCATGCACAACCAGGGGGGGAGGTTGTACATCCATACAAACACGGGCCATGTGCTATGGTTGGTGTTCTGGTTGCCAAACGGATTCATGCCATCAGTACACGCGCCGAGCACGATGTTCCTTGCATCACATTCAAAATACCAGTAGAAGCTGTTCAACGCTCTCCACTGGCTTCCATCCTTCACGTGTCTCAGCTTCGGATCATCTCCATCATCGGGCTTCTTCCTCTCCACGTGCCAGCGCATTAGCTTTGCTTCCTTGGGATCTACAAAATACCTCTGGAGACGGGGAGTGATCGGTAAGTACCATACAACTTTCTGGGGACATTTCTTCCCGGCCTTCTTGTATCGAGAAGCATTGCACACCGGACAGCTTGCTTTTTCTGCGTGCTCCTTCCGATAAATTATGCAATCGTTGATGCATGCATGGTATCTAACGTGTGGCAGATCAAGAGGGCACACGATCTTCTTGGCCTCATCAACACTAGTAGGACATAGATTACCCGCGGGAAGAACATCCTTTAGGTACTTGATATGCTCATCGAGGCTAGTGTCAGTCCATTTGTTTTTAGCCTTCGTCTTTAGGAGTTGGAGCGTGAAACTCAAGCGGGTCACCTCAGGATTGCAACCATCATACAATAGAGTGTTCGAGTCTACCACCAGTTGCTCCAGCTTAGCCTCCTCTCTAGAAGCAGCTCTCTCAGTACTCGTCTCCTTGCGAAGCAATGCTTGAACATGAGGGTCCCGCACAATTGAACTTAGTACCAACGAACTCTGCTGCGTGGAGTCCATGTCGTTCTCTCCGCCGCCATGTCCGGCCCCTTCTCCTCCGCCATGTCCGGCCCCTTCTCCGCCGCCATGTCCGGCCTCTTCCCCGCCGCCATTATCGATCATCTCTTCGTCTTGCCCCGTGTCATCATTGCCTGCCCCGTCGGCATCCTCAACATCGTCATCCTCATCTTCAATTATCCACCGAGTATAGCCATCCATGAAACCAGTCATGAGCAGGTGCGCTTCGACACGACCATCGTCATGGGGGTCGAGCCAAACTATTCCTTTGCATTTTCGACACGGACATAAAACCTCTGTCCGGTTATTTTCTTTCATGTCCTGCACCGCCGACCGCAACCACCTGTCCACCATCGTTCCACTGACCATCGTCAACTCTGCACGGTAATAATAAACAAATTGATTATAAAAATGCATGCATGCATCAAAGTCATAAAATTTTTTGGCATGACCTTCCCTAAAAATAGGACATATATGGATCTAGAGTTTGCCCGGAATTCGCCGAAACGGAAATAAATCGACATTTCGGCAAAACATAGGCAACTCAAAAGCACAATTTGGCGGCGTCAACTCATGCCACACACACAATTTCCACAAACATATCACACACACATAAACATATTTCCATTTTGCAAAAGCATGAAATTTTCATCACCTCTATCTCGATCGAGATCGAGCACACGGTGGAGATGATGTTGTAGGGAGATCAAAAGTGCACAAAGCTCTTCTTGACAAATGTAGATCTAGTTAGGGGGCAAATAGGTCACTTAACTAAATCCTACATCTACCTAGCTACCTAATTTGGGAGGAGACAACTTCAACTAGTGGTGGGGGAAGGAAAAAGAGAAAGGAGATGCATTAATGGAGGTGGTGTAGTTATGTAGGAGTAATGAAGAGAGAGAAAGGTGGATAGAAGAGAGAGAGTAATGGGGGAGAAGTATTGAGGAGAAGAAGAAGAGTGAGAGTGGGAGCATGTGGTGGAGGTAGGGGGAAGGGAAGAGAGGAGGGGGGTAGGGGGAGCGAAAAGAGGAGGGGGAGGGGAGGGACGGGTGGGGAAAGGTGTTGGGTTGGTGCGGGTTAGCAGTAGCGCGGGACATAAAACGCGCTGCTGATAAGGACTTAGCAGCAGCGCGCTTTGGGATACGGCGCTACTGCTAACTGGGACAAAAAAGTGTGGCAATTTGAAATTTACCAGCAGCGATCCCGTAAAAAGCGCGCTACTACTACATACTTAGCAGTAGCGCGGTTCTTGCGATCGCACTACTGCTACTTAGAGTTAGGTGAACACCGCCAGTCGATATTTGTAGCAGCATGTTTTAGGCCGAGCGCGCTACTGCTAAACCCTTATCAGCAGCGAGTTTACAGGACACGCGCTACTACTAGTTAGCAGCAGCGCTCCTTTTTGAACCATGTTGCTGCTAAGATTCTGTGTATAGGCTTTTCCCTAGTAGTGGAAGGTGATCTATCCAGAAATCATACCAAGGCTAAGGAGTGATGTGGTGCAATGTCTTGTCAGTTTCGAGCTGGTGTTCCCACCATCCTTCTTCAATATCATGACGCACGTCCTAGTTCATCTAGTCGACGATATTGTTATTCTGGGCCACGTACTTCTACACAATATGTACCCCTTTGAGAGATTCATGGGAGTCCTAAAGAAATATGTATGTAACCGCGCTAGGCCAGAAGGAAGCATCTCCATGGGCCATCAAACAGAGGATGTCATCGGGTTTTGTGTTGACTTCATTCCTGGCCTTAAGAAGATAGGTCTCCCTAAATCGCGGTATGAGGGGAGACTGACTGGAAAAGGCACGCTTGGTAGGGACACAATAATATGCAGGGACGGATATTCTTGGTCTCAAGCACAGTACACAATTCTACAGAACTCTACCTTGGTGACCCGTTATGTCGATGAACACAAGAACAGTCTACGCTCCAAACACACGGAGCAGTGCAACGACTGGATTACATGTGAACACATCAAGACTTTCAGCAGTTGGTTGGAAACACGTCTCAGAGGAGTTGTACTCGTTGTCCAGGGGACCATCTTCGACTGTAATGATTTGGAAAGGATACGAGATAAACGGGAATACATTTTACAAGATCGCCCAAGATCAAAAGAGCACTAACCAAAACAGCGGTGTCCGCTTTGATGCAGCCACCGAGAAGGGAAAGGACACATATTATGGTTACATAGTGGACATATGGGAACTTGAATACAAAGTAGATTTTAAGGTCCCTTTGTTTAAATGCAACTGGGTCAATCTGTCAGGAGGCGGGGTACTGGTAGATCCACAGTACGGAATGACAACAGTGGATCTGAACAATCTTCGGTACACTGACGAACCATCCATCCTAGCCAATGATGTGGCACAGGTTATCTATGTGAAGGACATGTCTATCAAACCAAGAAAAAGAAAAAATAAGGAAGCGAATGCATCATACGATGAGCCAAAGCGCCACATAGTTCTTTCAGGAAAAAGGGACATAGTGGGAGTGGAGGGCAACACAGACATGTCCGAAGATTATGAAAAGTTTCATGAAATTCTTCCCTTCAAAGTCAAGGTTGCCCAGCATCCTGATAAATGATGAAGATTATCCATGGTTACGGCGCAATAAGGAAAGGACACAAGCGAAGACAAAGTGAAGACTTTCTCCACAACTATTATGATGATACCATGCCAACTTTCAACCTTTTCGTAGTTCATTTGAAATGCCTGTTGTAACAGACAAGTTTCCGTATCAAATCCTGATACTTCGAAAGAGATTGTCCGTTTTGTACATGAAGTGGATCCAGTTTTTGCCGTAACCCTCTCAACTTTTTTGCACATGCTATGTGGATGAAATGATGATACCATGACAATTTCCAACCTTTTCAGAGTTCATTTGAAATACTTTTCAATTTCAAGGTCTTATAGCTAAAAAAATAACCAGTAAATGCTTTTATAAAACTCTAATAGCAAAAGTAATCAACTAAAAAGCTTTTATAAAGAGGTAAATACACCGATGGTGCTTCAACTTGTCACGGATGTTCACTTTGGTGCCTAAAGTTGGAAAATACATCGAACTAGTACCATAACTTGGCATGAACGTGCAAATACGGTTCAAATCTCATATTAATACGTCTAAGGCGTTCCAGCATGGCATAAGGCCTGTTGTCAGCGACTAGATGGACCGCGGGAAAGAGGGTGTGCGGCCATGTTTTTTTGGAAAACCCATTAAATTATTTTTCTTACAAATAGACCCTCAGAGAGAAACAACAGACATTTGTAAAATAAAAATGAAAAATGGTCTGGCAAGGATTCGATCCAAGGACCTGCTGTTTGCATGCAGGTGTGGCTAGCAAGTCAACCGCTTGAAACTTACTCTTTTGTATACGCTAGGCAGAACAACATAAATTAAAGGAATTTAGTCTAGCAAATAATAGTGTCAGGTCAGTGATTCAAACATTCCAACAAAGTTTATATACCAGCCTCGGATACCACTCCAACCAAAAAGGACTTATGTTTCTAAAGTATAATTTGTATTTATGACAGTATAACAAACATAATTTAAAAATTTGCATGTCAATTTTAAAAATAATTCATGTGTTATTTTAAAACATATTCATACAATTTAAAATATTTATGAATTAAAAAATGTTTGTGTGATTCATATATTATTCATGTGAGGATACGCAATCTGAGGGCACACTATGTATTTTTTAAGCAAACAAATTTGTATGTACTACATAAACCATTTATAACAACGCAAAAAAATTCTCAAAGCATGAACTCTTTTATGTACTACATGATTTTTTTTGAAAACATGATTTTTTAAACTTATATGAGAATTTATTTTAAGTATACAAAACTTTCTAAAATTATTGCATAGATATTTTATGAAAGTATATGAACTTTTTAGATGTATTTTATTTTAATTATATGCTACTTTATAACACAAGATTATGATTTACATCTTTTGTACAAATTTTTAAGGTGGAGAAAAGTAACACGTTCAAAATGGGCTGCACTACAGTTCGTTTTACCCACTCGAGTGCATTATGTTATAAGGAGATTTTATCTTTTTTAACATTACCTGCTTGTTTCAAAAAAAAACTGCTGTTGGTTGGAGTGGATAGAAAGAATAATATGTATATGTGCATGACTGCAAAAGTGATTGAGTCTATTGGCCAGCAATCCTGACATGCGAACGGCACGGTGCTGGTTCAGAACCCCACCGGACAAGGATTTTTCCCCAGGGCTTTTTGTAAGCAAAAATAATTTCAGGAGTATTTCGCAAAAATTTAGGCCACACGCCATCCTTCCTGTCGTCCGGTGGCTGACAATGGGCCCATGCTACACGGGCGTGCCTTGTCAGCGTGGTGGACCTATATAATTGAGATTTGAACCGTATTTGCATGTTCATGCCAAGTTATGAAACCAGTTCAATGTATTTTTCAAGTTTAGGTACTAAAGTGAACATGTGTTGCAAGACAGACATGTCCGAAGATTATGAAAAGTTTCATGAAATTCCTCCCTTCAAAGTCAAGGCTGACCCAGCATCCTGATAAATGATGAAGATTATCCATGGTTACGGCGCAATAAGGAAAGGACACAAGCGAAGAAAAAGTGAAGACTTTCTCCACAACTATTATGATGATACCATGCCAACTTTCAACCTTTTCGTAGTTCATTTGAAATGCCTGTTGTAACAGACAAGTTTCCGTATCAAATCCTGATACTTCGAAAGAGATTGTCCGTTTTGTACATGAAGTGCATCCAGTTTTTGCAGTAACCCTCTCAACTTTCTTGCACATGCCATGTGGATGAAATGATGATACCATGACAACTTCCGACCTTTTCAGAGTTCATTTGAAATGCTTTTCAATTTCAAGGTCTTATAGCTAAAACAATTACAAGTAAATGCTTTTATAAAACTCTAATAGCAAAAGTAATCAACTAAAAAGCTTTTATAAACCAATAGTATTTTTATACTAAAATAATATAAAATTATTGCAACTAAAATTATCAAAGTATTTTCTGTTCAAAACATGAAAAGCAGAAATAATTATCATAAAGAATTTTTTGTTAGAAACTTTAGTAGCAAAAAGAATTGTCATAAAGATTTTTTTGATAGAAACTAAAATAGCAAAATCTGTTTTTCAATATAATGATAAAACACAATAATATTAAATAGCAGGAAAAAGAATCACTTGAAATATATATTTAGTTGCATAAAGATTATAATTATTCAAATTGGGAAACTAATGGAGTAAGAGAAAGATTATAATTATTCTGAGCTAAAAGAAAAAAGAATAAAAAATAAAGCAAAAATCAAAAGAAATTAAATAACTCAAAGCAAAAAATAAAACAAAAAATAAAAAAAGTGCCACCTAAAGGGCCACCACGGCCTGAATATGACTAGAAACCCAACAATGGGCCAGGATTCAGGCCCGCAATAGGCCCAATAGGCCCACAGGCACATATAGTGTGTTTAGGACTGTAAGCCTGCATTTGAGAGGAGCTCTAGAGGGCAGCGGGACTGGGGCTTATTGTTGGAAATATGCCCTAGAGGCAATAATAAAATGGTTATTATTATATTTCCTTGTTCATGATAGTTGTCTATTGTTCATGCTATAATTGTATTGATCGGAAACCGTAATACATGTGTGAATACATAGACCATAACATGTCCCTAGTGAGCCTCTAGTTGACTAGCTCGTTGATCAATAGATGGTCATGGTTTCCTGACCATGGGCATTGGATGTCATTGATAATGGGATCATATCATTAGGAGAATGATGTGATGGACAAGACCCAATCCTAAGCAGAACACAAGATCGTGTAGGTCGTTCGCTAAAGCTTTTCTAATGTCAAGTATAAGTTCCTTTGACCATGAGATTTTGTAACTCCCGGATACCGTAGGAGTGCTTTGGGTGTACAAAACGTCACAATGTAACTGGGTGACTATAAAGGTGCACTACAGGTATCTCCGAAAGTGTCTGTTGGGTTGGCGCGAATCGAGACTGGTATTTGTCACTCCGTATGACGGAGAGGTATCTCTGGGCCCACTCGGTAATGCATCATCATAATGAGCTCAATGTGACTAGGTGTTTAGTCACGGGATCATGCATTATGTAACGAGTAAAGTGACTTGCTGGTAACGAGATTGAATGAGGTATTGGGATATCGACGATCGAATCTCGGGCAAGTAACGTACCGATTGACAAAGGGAATTGTATACAGGATTGCTTGAATCCTTGACATCATGGTTCATCCGATGAGATCATCGTGGAACATGTGGGAGCCAACATGGGTATCCAGATCCTGCTGTTGGTTATTGGCCGAAGAGCTGTCTCGGTCATGTCTGCATGATTCCCGAACCCGTAGGGTCTAAACACTTAAGGTTCGGTGACACTAGGGTTATTAGGAAGACTTGTAAGTGATTACCGAATGTTTTTCGGAGTCCCGGATGAGACCCCGGACGTCACGAGGAGTTCCGGAATGGTCCGGAGGTGAAGATTTATATATGGGAAGTTGTCATACGGTCACCGGAAAAGTTCGGGGGCATACCGATATTGTATCGGGGCCACCGGAGGGGTTTTGGGGGTCCACCGGGAGGGGCCACCTCTCTCGGAGGGCCTCATGGGCTGTTGTGGGAAGGGAACCAGCCCTTGGAGGGCTGGGCACATCCCCCCCTTGGGCCCATGCGCCTAGGCTTGGGGGGGAACCCTAAAGGGGACGCCTCCCTTGCTTGGGGGGCAAGCCCCATCCCCTTGGCCGCCCCCCCCCCCTCTAGATCTCATCTAGAGGTGGCCCACCCCCTTCCCCCTCTTTCTATAAATAGAGGGGCGAGGGGAGGGCTGCAGCACCACATCCAAGGCGCAGCCCCTCTGTCGGTGTCAAAACCGGCGGATCTCGGGTAGGGGGTCCCAAACTGTGCGTCTAGGCGGATGGTAACAGGAGACAAGGGACACGATGTTTTTACCCAGGTTCGGGCCCTCTCGATGGAGGTAAAACCCTACTCCTGCTTGATTAATATTGATGATATGGGTAGTACAACAGTAGATCTACCACGAGATCGGAGTGGCTAAACCCTAGAATCTAGCCTATGGTATGATTGTTGTTCGTCCTACGGACTAAAACTTTCCGGTTTATATAGACACCGGAGAGGGCTAGGGTTACACAGAGTCGGTTACAATGGGAGGAGATCTTCATATCGTATCGGCAACCTTGCCTTCCACGCCAAGGAATGTCCCATCCGGACACGGGACGAAGTCTTCAATCTTGTATCTTCATAGTCCGGGAGTCCGGCCAAAGGTCTTAGTCCGGCCATCCGGACACCCCCTAATCCAGGACTCCCTCAGTAGCCCCTGAACCAAGCTTCAATGGCGACGAGTCCGGCGCGCAAGTTGTCTTCGGCATTGCAAGGCGGGTTCCTCCTCCGAATATTTTATAGAACATTTAGAACACCAGGGTAGTGTCCGGCTCTGCAAAATAAGTCCAACATTCCATCGTAGAGAGAATAATATTTGTATCAATAGGATCTGCTGACGTAATCCGTGGTGTGACATCATGCCACGGCCAGACTTTTATTCATTTTATTGTTCCACCTCAGCGCGTTTAGCGAGGCAGTTTCCTTGGCACGTCTTCTCAAAGCAGAGATTGTGTCCCCTTATTTCGGGATTCTCATCAATACAGGTGTGGGTAACCCAACCGCGCCATTAACCGCAGCGCTTGGGAGATAAGCAAGTTTCATTAGGCCGGGGGGGGGGGGGGGCTCGTAGTTTTGGCCGCCCATATAAGGGGATAAGAATCCGCCCTTTCCATTCACGCCCTCTTCCTCCTCTGCTTATCCGTCCCTGCGCGCTCGAGCTCCAGCGCCCAAGCCCGCACTTCCCACCTCAACCTTCTCGAACCATGTTTGGAGCGGGAGGTAGATGGATGGCCTCCTCCATCACGGAGGGACAAATAAAAAACCTGAGGAAGTCCGGATACTTGTCTAACGACATCGCGCACCGGCTCCCAGATGTGGGGCAACTCATCCCCACCCCCAGGCCCCATGAGAGGGTTGTTTTTCTTCCCCATTTCCTCAGCGGACTGGGTTTTCCTCTTCACCCGTTTGTCCGGGGGCTCATGTTCTACTACGGCCTGGACTTCCACGATCTGGCCCCGAACTTCATCCTCAATATCTCGGCGTTTATCGTCGTGTGCGAGGCCTTCTTCCGCATCCAGCCCCACTTTGGCCTATGGCTGAAGATCTTCAGCGTCAAGCCGAAGGTCGTGCAAGGCCGACAGGCGGAATGCGGAGGCGCCATGGTGGGAAAGATAGCCAACGCCACCTGGCTCGAGGGTGCCTTCGTGGAAACCATCAAAGGGGGGCAATCGGGGTGGTTTTATATCACCGAGCCGCGTGACCCTAAATGGGCAGCGACCCTCGAATTTCGATCCGGCATCCCCACCCGGCTCACATCTTGGAAAGAGACGGGCCTGTTGTGGGGCAACCTGGAAGAGGTGACCGGACTCCAAACCTGCATCCGAGACCTGGTGACCAAGAAGGTCAAGCTTGTCAACGTGGTCTAGGTCTTGCTCTTCCACCGGATCCTCCCGTGTCAACGACGGGACTTCAATTTGTGGGAGTTCGACCCGGCCCGGCACCAGACTCTATCCTGGCTCTTCGAAACGAAGCAAGAGCTCCGAGGTCTCCCCTCCCGTCACCGAGGATCGCGGATTCTGCGCCAAACGTCAAGCGTCCGAAGTAAGCTTACATTTAGTCCCTTACGGGATACCCGAATTTCATAGTGTGACTTTATGTGGGATCTAAACTCCCGTTCCTTTGATAGGACTGGAAGAGGACATCCGGACAGTTCAACTGTCCGGCCCCTTTGCCCGAAGGCCCAGTAGACGCACACTTAGCGAAGCTACTGGTTCCGACACCTCACGTGGTGCCAGAGAAGAAGGCCAAGGAGAAGGCCACGGGGACCCGAAAGAGTTCCCGGCGCCCAGTGTCGTCGGATTTGCCCGACGGCCCCAACGCACCCTCCGCATCCGAAGACGAGGAGGAGGAGGAAGAAGAAGATGCCTCTCCCCCTCCAATGGGGGGAGGAAAGAAGAGAAAGGTCGCCCCAACTGGGGAAGCCGGAGGGTCTAAGAAGGGGAAGACCCTTCTGCCGGACTACGCCCCCGACGCCGAAGACAGCGGGGAGGACTAGCCATCCAGGGTCAAGCCCCTGGCAACATCGTAAGTGTCCGGCTACCCGAATGAGTTATTGCACTCCTTTATTATTTGATAGCTTTTAATGCCGAAGCTAATCATGCAGTCCGCCCAGAGCTCAGCTTGGTGATTCGTCGAGCGGATCTCTGAATTCGTCAGATGTGAATAGCGCTTCACTTCCGACGGCCTCCCCCCCTCTCCCTATAGACGACGCTGAGGTGGAGTCCCATAGGGGACAAAACCAGGAGGAGGTGGTCCTGGAAGCGCCACAAGGCGACCTTCCGGACTCCAAGCCCAAAGGGGGTAAAGCCCCGGAGGGATCTAAGTCCGGCCCCGGGCCGGATACTGCTCCGGAACCATTAGTGGTTCCAGAGTCCTACAGGCGGCGCCTTCATAAGAAGGGCAAGCCCGCGACGCCGGCGACTTCCGTCCACCTGGAGGCGCCGAACAATTTGCTGGAGGCGCTTAACGGCGCCTCCATCGACGAAGAACACCGCACTATTATGAGTGCGGTGATTCATAAGGTTCAGTCCGCCAAGAGCGGGCTGACGGAAGCCTGCACAAGCCTGTTAACGGGCTTTGAAGTATGTGTTAAAAGACATATATAAAAAATGTTACCGCATAGATAGTAGGCCCTGATGCTCAGTTCGGTGTTCGAAAAGAAAAGCCGAACTGAGGATCTCAAAAGATATACGCAGGAGTCTAATAGAAATATGTCAATATGGGAATGCAGGCTGCGCTGCTGACCTCTGCCGCACTGACTGCGAAGGTCAGTGCCTTGAAGGAAAGCCTCGAGCTGTTCGAGAGCGAGCTCGGCCGTGCCAAGAAGCAGCTCGGGGATAAAGAGGGTACATAGTACCTCCTGTAAATGTATATAGAAATAGTTGGTTGCAAAATAATAGCAGGACCAACGTTAATGTTGCAGGAGCCAGGACCGAGGTGGCTACCCTGAAAGAGGCGGTCTCGAAGGCCGAAAAGAGTGTGGCCTTGGAGCGCACCGGGCGAGAGAAGCAGGAGGCGCGGGTGGCGGAGGTGCGGCAAGAGCTCCAGGCTCTCGTGGAAAAACACGAGAGTTTGGAGCGTGACTCGAAGACTCGAGAGTCCGAGCTTGCCTTGGCTCTTGAGAGTGCCAAGACCGCGAAGGCCAAAGCCCAGAAGGCCCTTCAGGAGATCGAGGCGATGAAGAAGATAGCGGCGGGTAAGGCATTCTTCATGCAAAGAAAAAATATAAAAGTTAATTATCTGCTACTTACCCGAATCCGGAGCTCTCCAGGAGCGTTCGCCGATCTGCCCCGTAGTGTATCTGATGCCTCCGCATACTACCAAGCCGAAGAGGGGAGCTCGACGGAAAAAGTGTTCTGGTCTCAGTATGCTGAGGCCGAACATCCGGCGCCCCTGAGCGACCAGCTGAAGCAGCTGGTCGAGCTCCACAAGGTGGCCGAACAGGCCATGAAGGGCCCCATAGCACGGCTGTGGCCTGGAGAAGTCATGCCTAGGAGCTACTTCGGTCTGGTGCGGCGGCTGGTGGACGTGTGTCCGTGGATTGAGGTCGTCAAGCGCTCCGTTTGTATTGAAGGTGCCCGTCGGGCCCTTGCCCGTACTAAGGTGCACTGGGGCAAGCTAGACGCGGAGAAGCTGTTGACAGACGCGCCACCACCGGGCATAGCGGATGAGTGCTCCAAAGATGCTATTTTTGAGTAAACTCGCATTTGTTATCCTGTACGCCGAAGCTTTGTTCATATGCGTTAAGCAACGCTTGTTAATTTAAAATATTACCTTCTGTGCGGCCGTTTATCAAATCTGAGAGATGCAAGTCATCGGCTTCGACCCCCATGCCACGAGTGCTGGGGTGTTCGGGATAAACCTGAGCACTCTTGTTCCCATTCTTGGGTCCATCTAGGGAGGTGTTCAGCACAACGAACCAGGCCGTCAGACTTATAATGCTTTATCACTCTCACTTAGCCATAGAACTCTATAATTTTAAATTTCGACGAAGCCCCTAGTATTCAGAAGACCGAGTTCGGGGCGCTATCCACGCCTAGGCCGGATAAGTCCGGCTCCTCGCTCGAAGCGGCATAAGTCTTTAAGGACTCGAAGAAACCTCGCGAACAGCGACCAGTCTCTCGCACTATCATGACAGACAGTTTTAGCTTTCTCTACTGAGGTGTTAACCCAGCTCAACTGGGGCACAATCGTAGTAGTTCTCCCAGTGCTACCTTATCCAACAATGCGGAACGTAAGTTACCAAAAAATGGGAGCCGGGCAAACCCAACTATTGACCAAAGACATGATTCGGAGCCGATGCATATAGTGCTATAAGTTCGGGGTGTCGCGCTTGTTAGAGTGTTCGGTCTTCTGACACCATGTTATGAGGTGTTGTAAGCCCCTGGTGTGTTATCCGTACCAAAGTGTATGGTTGCAGAATGTCATGACTGAACATATTTGTATATAAAAATAGATAAGTACAATAATTGGTAAGAGCTATATGTTGTTCATTAAAAAAGGGCTGCTGCGAAAGCAGAACGATACAAAAAGTGCGGTAAGCAAGAGATGGGAGTATTTGACATATTCCCTTCCAGGGGCAAGCTGCAGGATTGTAAGAGAAACAGGTATTAAACTCGTTATAGAAACCACCTGGACTTATGATGTGGCTTGCTTCCTCCCTGGCTATTGCATCGTGGGTTCGGCGAGAGTATTGCCGGACAGGCCTTCCGAATAGTTGGGTCCTGAAAGTGTGTGAAAAGGAAAATGGCGAAATAGGGAGCCCCTGAGTGCGGTTGAGCCGCATTCTGGGCGTGCCGTTGTTGTGCCCCTCCCCTTATGCCCATGGTATCTCTAAGGCATAATTATGTACGCGTGGTACCAGTATCACCGTTTGACGGGGGCTGGGGTCGGGGCCGCACTGCTATGCTTGCTCGGAACGTGCCAGCCGGATTTGTTGTAGGTTACTTCAGGCTCGCTTGACGTTGTCCGGACGTTTGGCACCTGGATTGGAGAACTGCCTTGAGAGGCTACTCTGTACTTCCGCTGCCAGGGCCGTCGTGTGCTCCTCCGTTCGGAGAGAGTGTTCGGTGTTTCCGTTTACCGTGATGACTCCATGAGGTCCTGGCATCTTGAGCTTGAGATATGCGTAGTGCGGCACCGCATTGAATTTGGCAAATGCGGTTCGTCCGGGCAGGGCGTGATAGCCACTGCGGAATGGGACTATGTCGAAGATTAACTCCTCGCTCCGGAAGTTATCCGGGGATCCGAAGACCACCTCGAGTGTGACCGAGCCTGTACAGCTGGCTTCTACCCCTGGTACGACACCTTTGAAGGTTGTCTTTGTGGGTTTAATCCTTGAAGGATCGATGCCCATTTTTTGCACTATGTCCTGGTAAAACAGGTTCAGGCTACTGCCGCCGTCCATTAGGACTCTGGTAAGGTGAAATCCATCGATAATTGGGTCTAGCACCAGTGCGGCGAATCCGCCGTGACGGATGTTGGTGGGATGGTTCCTTCGATCGAAGGTGATCGGGTAGGAGGACCATGGGTTGAGCTTTGGGGCGACTGGCTCCAACTCATAGACGTCCTTGAGAGCACGCTTCCGCTCCCTTTTGGGGATGTGGGTTGCGTATATCATATTCACCGTCCGAACTTGCGGGGGAAATCCCTTCTGTCCTTTCTTGTTCGGCGGCCGGGGCCCGTCCTCGTCATCGCTATGTAGCCCCTTGTCTCTGGTCTCGGCACTTAACTTGCCTGCCTGCTTGAACACCCAACAATCCTTGTTGGTGTAATTGGCTGGCTGTTCGGGTGTGCCGTGTATCTGGCACGAGCGATCGAGTATCCGGTCTAAGCTGGATGGGCCCTGAGGGTTTCTTTTGAATGGCTTCTTCCGCTGACCCGGTTTAGAGCCTCTGAATCCGGCATTGACTACCATATCTTCAGTATTGTCACCTTTAATGCGGCGCTTATGCTTGTTGCGACGTGACCTGCCGTTGTTATCCTTGGTATCCGAATTGCCGGGGCTCTTGGTTATGTTATTGCTACGAGCTAGCGAGCTTTCTTCTCCCGCGCAAAAGCGGGTCATGAGTGTCGTGAGGGCTGCCATAGACTTCGGCTTTTCCTGTCCTAGGTGTCGGGCAAGCCATTCATCTCGGATGTTGTGCCTGAAGGCTGCAAGGGCCTCGGCGTCCGGACAATCGACTATTTGGTTTTTCTTGGTTAGGAACCGTGTCCAGAATTGTCTGGCCGATTCCTCTGGCTGCTGGATTATGTGGCTTAGGTCATCGGCGTCTGGTGGTCGCACATAAGTGCCCTGGAAGTTGTCAAGGACTGCGGATTCCAGGTCCTCCCAACAACTAATTGACTCTGCTGGCAGGCTGTTAAGCCAATGTCGAGCTGGTCCTTTAAGCTTGAGCGGGAGGTATTTGATGGCGTGTAGATCATCACCACGGGCCATGTGGATATGAAGGAGATAATCCCCGATCCATACCGCGGGATCTGTTGTGCCATTGTATGATTCGATGTTTACGGGTTTGAAGCCCTCGGGGATTTGATGATCCATTACTTAGTCTGTGAAGCATAGTGGGTGTGCGGCGCCCCTGTACTGGGCCATATCAGGATGCAGCTTGGACGAGCTTGGTCTGTTGTATTCGGCCGGGCCATACTTATTATGTCCGGCGTGACAGCTAGCGTCACGTGAAGTGGGGCGCCCATGCAATCCGTAGATCGATCTTGTTTGCCTTGCCTTATTCTCCAAGATGTCTCGCAGGTCTATTGCATCTCCCCGTACTCTGGTATGTTTTGAGCAGTGTCGGGGTGCGGCTTGGGTTGATGGCCTGAAGGCCTCTCTATCGCGGCCACGGGGTGGCCGATCGGGCGCATCGTACGCTGGTGATGTAGGTTTACTTGCTTCCTCCTCAAGTTGGGGTAGCAGCCTGCGCTTTGGGTAGCTCTTGGATGGGCGTTCTAGTTTATACTGTTCGGCCGCCAGGACTTTGGTCCATCTGTCGGCTAGCAAGTCTTGATCAGCTCTAAGCTGCTGCTGTTTCTTCTTGAGGCTGCTTGCCGTGGCTATGAGCCTGCGTTTGAAACGCTCTTGTTCGACGGGATCCTCTGGAACGACGAATTCGTCATCGTCGAGGCTTGCCTCGTCTTCGGAGGGAGGCATGTAATTGTCGTCCTCATCCTCTTTGTTAGCCGCTCTCTCATGAGGGCTGGCTCCTTCGTCCTCCTGCACTGAATCCTGCTGGAGGGGGTTGTCTTCGGCACTGTCCAGCGTATTGTTATCTCCGGTGCCGGAATCGCCATTTTTGCTTTGGCGGGACTTAGAGCGGCGCCGCTGACGTCGGCGCTTGGGTTGCTTCTTGGAGGGGTCATCCTCCGTTTTCTCCTCGCCGTCCCCCGCTTTAGGGGTGTCCACCATGTATATGTCATATGACGAGGTGGCTTTCCAGTTCCCTATAGGTGTTGGTTCTTGATCGTCTCCTTCATCGGTGTCCATGCCGTCGATGTCTTCAGAGTCAAAGTCGAGCATGTCGGTTAAATCGTGGACAGTGGCTACGAAGTGGGTGTTGGGTGGGCTACGAATTTCTTCGTCGTCCGTATCCCAACCGTGTTGGTCATAGTCCGGCCAGGGCTCTCCTGACAAAGAGAGAGACTTTAACGGATTCAGGATATTGCCGAAAGGTGAGTGCTGAAAGACATCCGCGGCAGTGAACTCCATGACCGGAGCCCAATCGGGCTTAGTTGGAAGAGGTGCGGGATTTACGGAGTCCGGATCGGAGTCCGGCACCTTAGAGTCACGGGCCTTGCGAGGGACTAGGCTGGTATCCGGCTCTATCACCATAGAGGTTGCAGCTTCCGGGGCGGCGTCCAACCGTCCGTCCCCGACTGGCGCAGCGGGCTCCGAGCTAATGGTCGGAGCGGGCACCTGAGCGGCGCTTTGGGTGTTGTCCGATGACAGAGCTAAATCATGCCCATCGTGACAGTGCGGCGCGCTCGGTCGTGGCTCGAATCCGTCGAAGAACAAGTCCCCGTGGATGTCGATCGTGTAGTTTAAGCTTCTAAACCTGACCTGGTGGCCAGGGGCGTAGCTTTCGATCTGCTCCAGATGGCCGAACGTGTCGGCCCGCAGTGCGAAGCCGCCGAATACGAAGATCTGTCCGGGGAGAAAAGTCTCATCCTGGACCGTATCGCGATTGTCGAGCGAAGAAGCCATCGGGCCTAAAGGCGACCAAAAGCTACACAGAGGAACTCTCAATGAAAGCACCAATGTCGGTGTCAAAACCGGCGGATCTCGGGTAGGGGGTCCCGAACTGTGCGTCTAGGCGGATGGTAACAGGAGACAAGGGACACGATGTTTTTACCCAGGTTTGGGCCCTCTCTATGGAGGTAAAACCCTACTCATGCTTGGTTAATATTGATGATATGGGTAGTACAAGAGTAGATCTACCACGAGATCGGAGTGGCTAAACCCTAGAATCTAGCCTATGGTATGATTGTTGTTCGTCTTACGGACTAAAACTCTCCGGTTTATATAGACACCGGAGAGGGCTAGGGTTACACAGAGTCGGTTACAATGGGAGGAGATCTTCGTATCGTATCGCCAAGCTTGCCTTCCACGCCAAGGAAAGTCCCATCCGGACACGGGACGAAGTCTTCAATCTTGTATCTTCATAGTCCGGGAGTCCGGCCAAAGGTCTTAGTCCGGCCATCCGGACACCCCCTAATCCAGGACTCCCTCACCCTCCCCTCCCCAACACCTCTCCTCCGTAAGAGCTTGGCAAAGCCCTGCCGGAGTACTGCCTCTCCATCACCACCACGCCGTCGTGTTGCTGTTGGAGCCCTCTTCCTCCTCCTTGCTGGATCAAGGTGCGGGAGATGTCTCCGCTCCGTACGTGTGTTGAATGCGGAGGTGCCATCCGTTTGACGCTAGGATCATCGGTGATTTGGATCACAACGAGTACGACTCTATCAACCCCGTTCTCTTGAACACTTCCACTTGCGATCTACAAGGGTATGTAGCTGCACTCCTCTCTCTCTCGTTGCTAGATGACTCCATAGATTGATCTTGGTGATGCGTAGAAAATTTTAAATTTCTGCTACGATCCCCAAAAGTGGCATCATGAGCTAGGTCTATGCGTAGTTTCTATGCACGAGTAGAACACAATTTTGATGTGGGCGTAAATTTTGTCAATTTACTTGCCACTACTAGTCTTATCTTGTTTCAGCGGCATCGTGGGATGAAGCGGCCCGGACCGACCTTACACGTACGCTTACGTGAGATAGGTTCCACCGACTGACATGCACTAGTTGCATAAGGTGGCCAGCGGGTGTCTGTCTCTCCCACCTTAGTCGGATCGGATTCGATGAAAAGGGTCCTTATGAAGGGTAAATAGAAATTGGCATATCACATTGTGGTTTTGACATAGGTAAGAAACATTCTTGCTAGAACCCTATTGCAGCCACGTAAAAACATGCAACAACAATTAGAGGACGTCTAACTTATTTTTGCAGCATATGCCTTGTGATGTGATATGGCCAAAAGGATGTGATGAATGATATATATGTGATGTATGAGATTGATCATGTTCTTGTAATAGGAATCACGACTTGCATGTCGATGAGTATGACAACCGGCAGGAGCCATAGGAGTTGTCTTAATTATTGTATGACCTGCGTGTCATTGAATAACGCCATGTAATTACTTTACTTTATTGCTAAACCGTTAGCCATAGTAGTAGAAGTAACCGTTGGCGTGACAACTTCATGAAGACATGATGATGGAGATCACGGTGTCATGCCGGTGACGATGATGATCATGGCGCCCCGAAGATGGAGATCAAAGGAGCAAAATGATATTGGCCATATCATGTCACTATTTGATTGCATGTGATGTTTATCATGTTTTTGCATCTTATTTGCTTAGAACGACGGTAGTAAATAAGATGATCCCTCATAATAATTTCAAGAAAGTGTTGCCCCTAACTGTGCGCCGCTGCGAAAGCTCGTTGTTTCGAAGCACCACGTGATGATCGGGTGTGATAGATTCTAATGTTCACATACAACGGGTGTAAGACAGATTTACACATGCAAAAACACCTAGGTTGACTTGACGAGCCTAGCATGTACAGACATGGCCTCGGAACACAAGAGACCAAAAGGTCGAACATGAGTCGTATAGAAGATACGATCAACATGAAGATGTTCACCGATGATGACTAGTCCGTCTTACGTGATGATCGGACACGGCCCAGTTGACTCGGATCATGGATCACTTAGATGACTAGAGGGATGTCTATCTGAGTGGGAGTTCATTAAATAATTTGATTAGATGAACTTAATTATCATGAACTTAGTCTAAAACTTTTTCAATATGTCTTGTAAATCAAATGGCCCATGGTAATGTTGCCCTCAACTTCAATGTGTTCCTAGAGAAAACCAAGCTGAAACACGATGGCAGCAACTATACGGACTGGGTCCGCAACTTGAGGATCATCCTCCACTTGCGTCGAAAAAAGGAGTGATAGAAAAAAAACTTTGCAACGACTAGGAAGAAGAACACTTATTATAAAATAGCTCATATAAATTTAAGAGCCCCCAAGTGACTTGGGTAAAAAGAATATTATGTATAATGATTGTATGTACCAAAGTACTTATATCATATATGTGTTCACCCGAACTTTGAACTTGTCTTATCCGACCATTTGCTTCTCCCTCTTCGGCCAAGGGCCGAAAAGTGTTATGTACTCCATCGGTCGAGAATATCGACGGTGTTTCCGATAACCAGGAAATCAGGCCATAAGGCTGTAACAGACAAAGCGCGCTCAGGGAACTTATGATATATTACTAACGAAGTGTAAGAAGCATCTTCGAAGAAAATAGTACCCCCACCGATACCTTTCTTCGGTTCCTCATTATTATTATGAGACTTGTGCAATAGATTTTTTGTACTCATGAGTTCCGTTGTGTGCCGACCATGATTGAAAACAATAAGAGTGCTAGCTTTCGGCTTCACCTAGTCCGAGGTCAGAGCTCGGAAGAACCGGTCGTGACAATCGCAGAGGTGCTCCCTTTACCCCCTAGCCGAACAATTGGGAACGTAGGGGTAAGCATAGGAGCCAGGCAACCCAGCTTGCAAATCACTTAGGTCAATATGGTGCATATTGTGGCGTAATACACGAACAAGGAACAAAGCTGTACAAGTATAATCATATGCAAGAGGAAAAGCTCCAGCAAGGGAGCCCCCAATTAAACGTGGTATTTGAATATGCGTGTCACAAACAAAGTTATGACAAGGAGTTTTTTCGCAAAAAAATTTTTGCCAAAAAAGTTATAATGCTTGGTCGAGCCGAACAAAAATTTAAACTGGAAGTTTTTGAGCATAAGTGCGACTTAGCTGGTTAATGTGTTCGGCATGGATGACGCGGTCCGAGCTTTGATGCGGGACAAGGTTCCAGCCTCTCAGGCTGGTCCCCAGGTGGCTGAGCCGAGAGTTCGGTACTCCGAGAAGATGAGGCCCTCAGTCCAGCCGCGATAATGGAGCAGGTCGGCGCGCCAAGGCGACAACACAATTCGGTTGAAGGAGGCGACAACGCGGCTCAGTCTGAGTCAATTGGCTGCACAGGAAAAAATAGTGCAAACCAAAAAGTAATGACAAATAAAGATAATAATGTATACATAAAAAAATTCTTCTACTTGTTTAATACAAGTGAAGTAAATAATGAGAGAGATATGGCCTGAGCATCGAGGTCAATGTCGATGCAGGGCATGATGTGGCAAAGGCGTGGCAAAGCCCGAATTCATAGGTCGGTCCAAGTTCCAGATACGGCATTCACCGAACTATGTACGGAAACTGACCGAACCACCACGCGACCGTCGTTAATGCGGCCACCATTTGATAGGCCTGTGTATAGATGATGGAACAAAATAGAGTAATAATTCCTTGGAAAAAAAACAAGCAAAAATTGCTGGGATTAATAGCACCTGATTTATTCGTTGTAGCAGTCCAAAGAAAGGTTACTCCCAAAATTGGGACTCGATCCGCACACCCATTGCCTGATGGGTGATTAAGCGAAGGCATGATGATGCCGGCAAAGGCTGGATCGCCAAGGCAAAGCCCGTGGTCCAGCTAATGTAATGAAGTTGGTCGGTCGGTGACGCCGGAGTCTCCGAGGTAAGTTGATGAAGGGATGACGAAGCCCTCAGTCAAGGCGAGGAGACGGAGTAGGTCGATGAGGAGACGTGTCAGCCGAGGTGTTGAAGTAGTTCGGCGTGATGGACATCGGCTCGATGAAGCAACAGTTCGTCCATGCCGATGCATGTCGTAGCTTGTGACGTGATCAATGCTGGCTTGAAGAAGTGACCGTACGGCGATGCCGGTGTGCCCGCTCCGTGTAATCTGTAGGGCAGCGATGTTGGTGACGATTTATCCTTTGCGATGCCAAACTATTGTTTGGCCGGCCGACATGACGATCCGAAGAAGTTGAGCTCGGCTCACCAAAGCAACGACGTGTCTAGCGCAGGTCGGCCGCCGTGGAGTGATGTTGTCGGGCCGGTTTGACACCGGCGCGATGGTGAAGATCATATTGTAAAAAGACTTTTAATAATAATGGGATGTGTTTGAGAATAAAAAACAATACCCCATACAAAAACGTCCTTCAAAAAGGATGTCTGAAATCCCGTTCGTAAAGAAGATGAACTTGGTCGGATTCGTTCTCGCGCAGAAAACAAATCCGAAAAGTGGTGAACTAATCAGAAGGTTCCTGGAGTTTGGACAGTCGGATCGAGCTGAATTTTTGGCAGGTGGTAGATATGGGAATTCCACAGCCGATCAACGGTTCGATCTTCCGAAGGACGTCCGAGCTAGATGTTGGACACTCCGCTCCAAACTTGTCCGGATTCTCGTCCATATTCAACAGGATTCTCGTCCATATTTGCAGGGTTTCTGTAGGCTTAATTCCGCATAATTCCACCGAAGCAATCGTCTAGGCGACACCTGAGGAGGCGGTGGCGTCGGATACAATTTTGCTGTCCAGAAAAACAGCACGGTCGCCCGAGGGCAATGTTGAAGTTGAGCCCCCGAGCTTCATGAATGACTCCTCCATGATCTTGATAGAGATCGGAATTGATGTTAATGAAATCCCTCATCCGAACATGACGATTGGAGGTAGGGCGTAGTCCTCGGTCAAGTCAAGGTGACCAGTCGAACTGGTGACAAAGAAACCGACGTTGCAGTTGACCTGCAGTCGAGCCATTGATCCTTTTGCCGATCACACGGCGGAACTCTCAATGAAAGCACCAATGTCAGTGTCAAAACCGGCGGACCTTGGGTAGGGGGTCCCGATCTGTGCATCTTAGGCTGATGGTAACAGGAAGCAAGGGACACAATGTTTACCCAGGTTCGGGCCCTCTCAATGGAGGTAAAACCCTACTTCCCGCTTGATTAATATTGAAGATATGAGTAGTACAAGAGTAGATCTACCACGAGATCGTAGAGGCTAAACCCTACGACCTAGCCTATGATGGATGATTGTTATTGTGATCATCTATCGACTAGCCTGGCATCGGTTTATATAATGTACCATAGGCCTAGGGTAACAAGAGTCCTAGCCGAATACGCCGGTGGGGGAGGAGTCCTTGTCTTGATCACCAAGTCTTGTGGAATCTTCCTTGTATGCGGCAACTGTCCGAACTGGCCCATGAGTATACGGCCATGGGGGTCCTCGACCCAATCTAACTGATCGGGGGACGACGTGGTGAGTACCCCCTAGTCCAGGACACCTTCAATGGTGAAAACCATTCCTGAGGTATTTTCAATGCTGAAATCAGCGGAGGTGGAGATCAAAAAGGAACATCAAGTGCTGATGGTCAATAAAACCACTAGTTTCAGGAAAGGCAAGGGTAAGAAGAATTTCAAGAAGGACGGCAAGGGAGTTGCTGCGCCCGGTAAGCCAGTTGCCGGGAAGAAGCCAAAACATGGACCAAGCCTGAGACTGAGTGGTTTTATTGCAAGGGAAGCGTATACTGGATTCGGAACTGCCCCAAGTACTTAGCGGACAAGAAGGCCGGCAACACCAAAGGTATATGTGATATACATGTAATTGATGTGTACCTTACCAGTACTCGTAGTAGCTCCTGGGTATTTAATACCGGGGCGCTTGCTCATATTTGTAACTCAAAACAGGAGCTGTGGAATAAGCGGAGACTGGCGAAGGACGAGGTGACGATGCGCGTCGGGAATGGTTCCAAGGTCGATGTGATCGCCGTCGGCATGCTACCTCTACATTTACCTACGGGATTAGTTTTAAACCTCAATAATTGTTATTTAGTGACAGCTTTGAGCATGAACATTGTATCTGGATCTCGTTTAATACGAGATGGCTACTCATTTAAATCCGAGAATAATGGTTGTTCCATTTATATGAGAGATATGTTTTATGGTCATGCCCCGCTGGTCAATGGTTTATTCTTAATGAATCCCAAACGTGATGTTACACATATTCATAGTGTGAATACCAAAAGATGTAAGGTTGATAACGATAGTCCCACATACTTGTGGCACTGCCGCCTTGGTCACATTGGTATCAAGCACATGAAGAAGCTCCATGCAGATGGACTATTGGAGTCTCTTGATTACGTATCATTTGATACATGCGAACCATGCCTCATGGGCAAAATGACCAAGACTCCTTTCTCCAGAACAATGGAGCGAGCAACCAACTTATTGGAAATCATACATACTGATGTGTGCGGTCCAATGAGTGTTGAGGCTCGCGGAGGCTATTGTTATGTTCTCACCCTCATTGATAACTTAATTAGATATGGGTATGTCTACTTGATGAAACACAAGTCTGAGACCTCTGAAAAGTTCAAGGAATTTCAGAATGAGGTAGAGAATCAACGTGATAGAAAAATAAAGTTCCTACGATCAGATCGTGGGGGAGAATATTTGAGTCACGAATTTGGTACGCACTTAAGGAAATGTGGAATTGTTTCACAACTCACGCCGCCTGGAACACCTCAGCGTAACGGTGTGTCCGAACGTCGTAATCGCACTCTGTTGGATATGGTGCGATCTACGATGTCTCTTATCGATTTACCGCTATCATTTTGGGGATATGCTCTAGAGACAGCTACATTCACTTTAAATAGGGCACCGTCTAAATCCGTTGAGACGACACCATATGAATTGTGGTTTGGGAAGAAATCTAAGCTGTCGTTTCTAAAAGTTTGGGGATGTGATGCTTATGTCAAAAACTTCAACATGAAAAGCTCGAACCGAAGTCGGAAAAATGCGTATTCATGGGATACCCTAAGGAAACCATTGGGTATACCTTCTACCTTAGATTCGAAGGCAAGATCTTTGTTGCCAAGAACGGGTCCTTTCTAGAGAAAGAGTTTCTCTCGAAAGAAGTAAGTGGGAGGAAAGTAGAACTCGATGAAGTACTGCCTCTTGAACCAGAAAGTAGCGCAGCTCGGGAAGATGTTCCTGTGGTGCCTGCACCGACTAGAGAGGAAGTTAATGATGATGATCAAGGTACTTCGGATCAAGTTGCTACTTAACTTCGTAGGTCCACAAGGACACGTTCCACACCAGAATGGTATGGCAACCCTGTCCTGGAAATCATGTTGTTAGACAACGGTGAACCTTCAAACTATGAAGAAGCAATGGCGGGCCCAGATTCCAACAAATGGATTGAAGCCATGCAATCCGAGATAGGATCCATGTATGAAAACAAAGTATGGACTTTTATAGACTTGCCCGATGATCGGCGAGCGATAGAAGATAAATGGATCTTTAAGAAGACGGACGCGGATGGTAATGTTACCATCTATAAGGCTCGACTTGTCGCTAAGGGTTATCGACAAGTTCAAGGGGTTGACTACAATGAGACCTTCTCACCTGTAGCGAAGCTGAAGTCCATCCGAATCATGTTAGCAATTGCCGCATTCTACGATTATGAGATATGGCAAATGGACGTCAAAATGACATTCCTTAACGGCTTCCTTAAGGAAGAATTGTATATGATGCAGCCGGAAGGTTTTGTCGATCCTAAGAATGCTAACAAGGTATGCAAGCTCCAACACTCCATCTATGGGCTGGTGCAAGCATCTCGGAGTTGGAACATTCGCTTTGATGAAATGATCGAAGTGTTTGGGTTTATGCAGACTTATGGAGAAGCCTGCGTTTACAAGAAAGTGAGTGGGAGCTCTGTAGAATTTCTCATACTATATGTGGATGGCATACTGTTGACGGAAATGATATAGAACTCTTGGAGAGCATAAAGGCCTACTTGAATAAGTGTTTTACAGTGAAGGACCTTGGAGAAGCTGCTTACATATTAGGCATCAAGATCTATAGAGATAGATCGAGATGCCTCATAGGTCTTTCACAAAGCAGATACCTTGATAAGATATTGAAGAAGTTCAATATGGATCAGTCCAAGAAAGGGTTCTTGCCTGTATTGTAGGGTGTGAAATTGAGCTCAGCTCAAAGCCCGACCACGGCAGAAGATAGAGAAAAGATGAGTGTCATCCTATGCTTCAGCCATAGGGTCTATTATGTATGCCATGCTGTGTACCATACCTGATGTAAACCTTGCCGTAAGTTTGGTAGGAAGGTACCAAAGTAATCCTGGCGTGGAACACTGGACAGCGGTCAAGAATATCCTGAAGTACCTAAAAAGGACTAAGGATATGTTTCTCATTTATGGAGGTGACGAAGATCTCGTCGTAAAGGGTTACATCGATGCTAGCTTCGACACAGATCTAGATGACTCTAAGTCACAAACCGGATACGTGTATATTTTGAATGGTGGGGCAGTAAGCTGGTGCAGTTGCAAGCAAAGCATCATGGCGGGATCTACATGTGAAGCAGAGTACATGGCAGCCTCGGAGGCAGCGCATGAATCAATCTGGGTGAAGGAGTTCATCACCGACCTAGGAGTCATAACCAATACGTCGGGGCCGATCAAACTCTTCTGTGACAACACTGGAGCTATTGCACTTGCCAAGGAGCCCAGGTTTCACCAGAAGACCAGGCACATCAAGCGTCGCTTCAACTCCATTCGTGAAAATGTTCAAGATGGAGACATAGATATTTGTAAAGTGCATACGGATCTGAATGTCACAGATCCGTTGACTAAACCTCTTCCGCGAGCAAAACATGATCAACACCAGAACTCTATGGGTGTTCGATTCATCACAATGTAACTAGATTATTGACTCTAGTGCAAGTGGAAGACTGTTGGAAATATGCCCTAGAGGCAATAATAAAATGGCTATTATTATATTTCCTTGTTCATGATAGTTGTCTATTGTTCATGCTATAATTGTATTGATCGGAAACTGTAATACATGTGTGAATACATAGACCATAACATGTCCCTAGTGAGCCTCTAGTTGACTAGCTCGTTGATCAATAGATGGTCATGGTTTCCTAACCATGGACATTGGATGTCATTGATAACGGAATCACATCATTGGGAAAATGATGAGATGGACACGACCCAATCCTAGGCACAGCACAAGATCGTGTAGTTCATTTGCTAAAGCTTTTCTAATGTCAAGTATGAGTTCCTTAGACCATGAGATTGTGTAACTCCCGGATACCATAGGAGTGCTTTGGGTATACCAAACGTCACAACATAACTGGGTGACTATAAAGGTGCACTACAGGTATCTCCCAAAGTGTCAGTTGGGTTGGCGCGAATCGAGACTGGGATTTGTCACTCCGTGTGACGAAGAGGTATCTCTGGGCCCACTCGGTAATGCATCATCATAATGAGCTCAATGTGACTAAGTGGTTAGTCACGGGATCATGCATGATGTAACGAGTAAAGTGACTTGCCGGTAACGAGATTGAACAAGGTATCACTACTAGGAAAATGCTTATGGGTAGACATTTAGCAGTAGCGTTGGTTAGATACCCCTCGCTACTGCTATTTAGCAGTAGTGCCGGCCAGCAGCAGTGTTACAAGCGCACGTTACCAGAAGCGCTGGATTCCACGTCCAACGCTACTGCTAATGGGCCACTCTCTCGGCCCCCCGTTGCAGCTTTAGCTATAGCGCTGGGGCCCTTCCCCCGCGTTGCCGCTAAGAACACCTCTTCCTCTCGCGCCGGCCCGCGCACCACCCCTCTCCCCTCACTCACACTCACACGCTCGCACCACCAGATCGAATCCCTCAGTCGTCCCCTGATCCGGCCGCCGCCCTCGCGTCCTACTCCGGACGCCCTCCCCCACGACGGCCCTCCTCCCCTGCCGGCCGCCCCCCGCACCGGCCCTCCTCCCCTGCAGTCTGCCCCCCCACCCCCCCGCACCGGCCTTCCACCCCCGTCGGTCACCCCCCCCCCGCGTCGGCCCTCCTCCACCGAGAGAGGTACTCCTGCCTCCTTCCACCTCCTCCCTCCCTCCCTAGTTATAGTTATTAGAGAGTAGTTAAATATTTTGAATCCTAGTTGAAAAAATTTAGGTTCTTACAATAATGTAGGTGTTTTAGTTGAATTTTTAGGTGTTTTAGTTAAATTTGTAGGTATTTTAGTTAAAAATGTAGGTTCTTAGAATAATGTAGGTGTTCTTAGAATAATGTAGGTGTTCTTAGAATAATGTTGAATTTGTTTTAAGTGTATTTAAAAGAGTTTTCGGTGTTTTAGTTGTTTTAGGTGTAGTTAACAGAATTTTAGGTGGTTTAGTTGTTTTAGGTGTGGTTAACAGAATTTTAGGTGTTTTAGTTGTTTTAGGTGTAGTTAGCAGAATTCTAGGTATTTTTTTAGTTAAAGCAATTGTTGTTATTTTATTAGTTAAAGCAATTTTTCCTGTTATATGCAAATTTGCAGTGGACATGTCATATTTTGAACATATCACATTTTGGACATGTCATATTTTTCCGAGTGGCCTATGTTTTGTCAGAAATGTCGATTCGTTTACGTTCTGGCAAATTTCAGGCGCTCGATTGGTCCTGTTTTTAGCAAAGGTCATGTCAAATTTTTCTAAGTGTTTATTAATTTTGTTTTCATAATTAAACATTTTGTTCTCGACGTCGACGATGCTTATCCCGCATCCTTGTCGTCGACTCGGCGGAGGACTCCTGCTTGAGCCGAGGGGCCATGTCCAGGACTGGGCTCCGCCAGGAAGGTATTGGGTTGTGCTACCTTCTGGTGAGCGCAGCTTAGTGAGGAGCCAGCCCGTCGTCGACCCGGAGATTCTTTGGTGGCGGTCACGTGGGCCTGCATTAGTGGAGAGGCTTCAGTCCCTCGCGCAGGTGGTTCAACATCGGGTCACGGACGAGAACGCGCACATCCAACGCTACTTGGTTGCATTGGCGAACGGCCGGTTCTCCAAAACCTGGCAGATTATTTGGGGATCTCACAGGAGCTATGATCCGGTGATGGTTCCTTCTCTTTGGGTGTCCACCGCGGCCCACTGAACCTAGAGGAGCTATTATTCGAGATGTATTAGTGATATTATATGATGATCTTTGCTACAAACTACTCCCTCCGTCCCAAAATTCTTGTCGTGGCTTTGTCTAGATACGGATGTATCTAATACTAAAACGTGACTTGATACATCCGTATTTAGACAAATCTAAGACAAGAATTTTGGGACGGAGGGAGTACTATATATGTATTCGATGATGGATTATTAATTACCTATTGGTTATTTGCTTATTGAATGCAAAAGATGAGTGCGGCTTGTGCTACAAACTATTACATATATATTCATATGGATTATTAAATACCTATTAGGAAATGTCTGGCGACGAAAGGGAATTCGCTATGTGCGATTACTGCGAAGATAAGCGCGGTATGTGCGACAGGCCTCACCTGGTAGAAGGTCGGCGCTTCAGCATCAAGCTCCAAGAGACCTTCGATGTTAATACGGTACGCAACGATGACAAGTGTTTTTTGTTATTTTTGCACGACTTCTCTGCTTCTTCAACGTGTAATTTCCGCCTTTTACTATTTGACTAGCTTATCCCATGCCATGCAAGACGCTATGTCTTAGAGAAGATGGGTTTTGAAGATCTGAAAGCACGGAGACAAAGATAATTCAACTAAGGACCCATCATGGTTATGATTTTGCTGTAAAACTATACAATTCTGTGAACTCATCCAATTTTGGTTGCCCGAATTGGGAAGCCCTTTCCAAGGCGTATGATTTTCATGAGGGTATGCTTCTCACCTACGATCTTGGTGATCCTGACATCGACGAAAATGATATGACCATTTGGGTCATTGTTGACACGCTTTCAGTTCTACCACTGTGTGAGTTTCTTAAACATATTTACTAAGTAATTTATATTGTTTATTTCAAAATATTTGACAGCTTATTTCCATTGACAGCTTATTTTTATTCTTCAAAAAATGTACGGAAGATGGTAGACAGAACCTACTACTACAATGATGAGGCACAATTAACTTATAAGGGGAAAGGTGGTCTTATCATATTTTTTACTGATCTTCAGAATTACAATAGCTATTATCGAATTCCTCAAAATTATGGTCCATATGTGCCACTAGTGCACGCGATGTGCTACGGTAACATCAATGGAGATATCATGGTAAGATTTTCTACTATTACGACATCCGTGCATCTTTTGCATAAATTTTTCTAAAACTAAACTACATTGCTAACTACAAAGTTATTACTATGTTTTTGAACAGAAAATCCCGATGGATTGTGTGCCTCATCTGATGTTGCCAAGAGGTAGCGTTGATGTTATGAGCTTACGGCCACCACGGCCAGGTCAGCCACAGTATCCACATCACTCCTGTCCATACCCGATTTCTAAAAGGGAGGAAGCCATGATAATAAATGATTGGAAAAAATGTTTCAACCATCATAGAGAGATACTTGGAAGCAACATTGTGCGTAGGCCAAGACTTGGAGACAGGATGATCTCCGTTCTTCATTATGCAGAGTTCAGTTTCCTTAATGAAGAGTCAATGCCTATCTTGTTTTATGATATTTTACCTAAGAGAGGGTAGAGTAGGTCCTATGAGAGGAGTAGGTCCTAGGTAGAATGTGTTATTATGTGCTATAATGTGTTAGAGTTGATGAGGAGGATGAGGAGTTGTGATTATGACTAGTGACCAACTTGTTATATATATGATGACTACTGGTAATGAATATGCTATTTAAACAGACTAGTTCATGATGAGTTGTTATTGTATAAAAGATATATCTATTTAAACATGTACATCGCCAAAATATTAAAAAAACATAAATGTTAGCAGTAGCGCTGGCCTAAAAACGTGCTACTAGTAGTTGAACTTACCATAGCGCTGGTCTAGAAACGCGCTACTGCTACAAAATAGTTGTAGCGCCGTAGCAGTAGCGCTGGTCCCCGCGCTACTGGTAGCACAAAAACAAGCGCTACTGGTAAGCTTTTCTCTAGTAGTGTATTGGGATACCGACGATCGAATCTCGGGCAAGTAACGTACCGAGTGACAAAGGGAATTGTATACGGGATTGCTTGAATCCTTGACATCATGGTTCATCCGATGAGATCATCGTGGAACATGTGGGAGCCAACATGGGTATCCAGATCCCGCTGTTGGTTATTCGGTCATGTCTACATGATTCCGGAACCCGTAGGGTCTACACATTTAAGGTTCGGTGACGCTAGGGTTATTAGGAAGACTTGTAAGTGATTACCGAATGTTGTTCGAAGTCCCAGATGAGATCCCGGACGTCACAAGGAGTTCCGGAATGGTCCGGAGGTGAATATTTATATATGGGAAGTTGTCATACGGTCAATGGAAAAGTTCAAGGGCATACCGGTATTGTATCGGGGCCACCGGAGGGGTTCCGGGGGTCCATCGGGAGGGGCCACCTCTCTCGGAGGGCCTGATGGGCCGTAGTGGGAAGGGAACCAGCCCTTGGAGGGCTGGGCGCATCCCCCCCATGGGTCCATGCGCCTAGGGTTGGGGGGACCCTAAAGGGGGCGCCCCCTTGCTTGGGGGGCAAGCCCCCTCCCCTTGCCCCCACCCCTCTAGATATCATCTAGAGGGGGCCGGCCCCCTTCCCCCTCCTCCCCCTCCTCCTATAAATAGAGGGGCGAGGGGAGGGCTGCAGCACCACATCCAAGGTGCAGCCCCTCCCCTCCCCAACACCTCGCCTCCTCCGTAAGAGCTTGGCGAAGCCCTGTCGGAGTACTGCCTCTCCATCACCACCACGCCGCCGTGCTGCTGTTGGAGCCCTCTTCCTCAACCTCTTCCTCCTCCTTGCTGGATCAAGGCGCGGGAGACGTCTCCGTTCCGTACATGTGTTGAACACGGAGGTGCCGTCCGTTCGACGCTAGGATCACCGGTGATTTGGATCACAACGAGTATGACTCCATCAACCCCGTTCTCTTGAACGCTTCCGCTCGTGATCTACAAGGGTATGTAGATGCAATCCTGTCTCTCTCATTGCTAGATGACTCCATAGATTGATCTTGGTGATGCGTAGAAAATTTTATATTTCTGCTATGATCCCCAACACTCTCGAGCTCCCTCAGCTAGCGAGGTGGGACTAAACTTTGGTGCCGCGACACGGGCAGCACAAGGCCTTTGGTCCTGGTTGGTGGCACCAACCGTTACTAAAGGGTGGCATTTGTCCCCATTTAGTCCCGGTTGGTTCCACCAACCGGGACTGCTTCCCGCCCTTTGGGCTGCTGAAAAGAGGCCTTTGGTCCCGGTTGGTGGCACCAACCGTTACTAAAGGGTGGCATTTGTCCCGGTTTGTGTCACCAACCGGGACCAATGCTCTACCAATATAAGCAGCACTTGTGAAAATTTGGTTCAGTTCGTTCTTCCCCGCCCGACGCTCCAGGCTTCCCATCTCCACCTAGTCGTCGCTGTCGTCGCCCCGCGCCGTCTAGCGCCGTCCCGCGCCTCCACGACGCCATAGCTGCCCCCCGCCACATGCCCCATGCCCCGCGACGCCGCCGGCCCCTGCCCGTCGCTGCCCCGCCCCGCGCCGCACCTCTCCGTCGTCCGTCGCCACGCCGCCCATCACGCACCGTCGCCATCGCTGTCCCCTGCCCGTCGCCCTCGCCACGCCCCTCACGCCGTCGCCATCCCGTGAGCAAAATTTTTGCTAATTTAATTTGATGTAGTAGTTAATTTAGATGTGTAGTATAATTTAGATGTGTAGCTAATTGAGTTAGATTTTGTTAGATTTTTTTGTAGTTCGTAGATTTTTTTATTAGATGTGTAGTTCATAGATTTTTTTCATATTGTGTTAGATTTGTTTTCTGTTAATAGATTTTTTGGTGATATTATTGTTGAATATGCATGTTTGTATGTTCATATATATGCAAAGATCGAATATGTCAATTTTTTATAATTTTTTTCTATTCATAGATTTTTTATGAGTTTTTTCTGTTGTAATTTTGTTCATAGAATTTTAATGATTTTTTTGTTCATAGAGTTTTCTTTTTCAATTTATGTATATGTTCATATTGTGTATGTATAGGAAAATTGTGCATGATCAAAGTCATTTATGAATATGTTCATATTTAGAATAGAGGAAAAAGGAAAATAAGAAGAGAAAGTGTTTAATATAATTAGTTAGAAAAATAATAGAACTATAGTTAAACTAGTTTATTTTTAGTAAGTACTACTTTATTTTATTTATAGTAAGTGCTTAATATATAGTTTAACTAGCTAGTTGATTTAATAAACTACTTTATTTTACTATATATAGAAGTAGTTTATTTTTAGTAAGTACTACTTTATTTATTTATAGTAAGTGCTTAGTAGTTGAACTAGTTGATTTAATTAATAAAACTACTTTATTTTACTATATATAGAAGTAGTTCCCGCATCGACGTCGACGATGCCTATCCCGCATCCTCGTCGTCGACTCGGCGGTGGAGGCCTGCTTAATCAGGGCCATGTCCGGGACGTAGGTATTGGGAGGTGCTACCTTCCAGGGGACGTAGGTTGGTGAGGACCCAGCCTGTTGTTGACCCGATCCTTGTTTGGTGGCGGTCGCGTGGGCCACTGACGGTGCCGAGGCTTCCGGACACCGCGGAGGTGGTACATCACCGTGTTAGCGAGGAGGACGAGCACGTCCGTCGCTACATGGTTGCGTTGGAGGGCAGGTTCGACAATACCTGGCAGGTTCTTCAGGGATCTCACTGGAGCTATGATCTTGTGATGGTTCCTTATCCTTGGGTGTCCACCGCCCGCGACGATACCCGTCGGGTGCTATGGTTCTAGCTGTATTGGCGATGCTATATGTATGATAGTATTTGAGGAGTATTAGTGATAATATTCGACGATGTACGGACACAAGAGATGATGTACTTTTGGTTATAATTGAATGCATGCTAATTTGAATACTACTTTATTTTACGATTTGGTTTTGCTTATTGAAAGCTCATATTGGAAAAGTACTCATACTTTGAATGCTAAAATTGAAGAGCCCCCTCCATCATCCACGCCGTCGTGGGGGTAGCTTCTCCTTCGTTCCCGTGTGCTAGACAATTTGGTGTAATAATGCACTCGGGAATGAAAGGAGGAGCTACCATCACCGATAATTACCCATGATTAATAATAATGATATAATTTAGGTTTGTTAGTACATATATTTAATTGTACAAGTTTAATATTTGAATTATGAACATAGGCCGGAAATGTCGTACTCGGACGATGAAAACCGCCCGGGGAGTGCGACTGGTGCCACGCCGATCGAGGTATGTGTGACAGGTTCCTTGAGCTGGACGAAGATCGGCGTTTTAGCATTAAGCTCGAGGAGACCTTCGATGTTCATATGGTACGCAACGACGACAATAATTTTTTTCGTAATTAAGCACGACTTCAACTATTTTAACGTGTATTTTTCATCTTTTCCAATTCGACCAGCTTATCTCATGCTATGCAAGACGCTATGTCTTGGAGAGGATGGGTTTTGAAGACCATGAAAGTATGGAAACCAAAAAAATTCACCTAAGGACCCATCATGGTGTGGATTTTGAACTAAAGTTGTACAATGCTGAGAGTTACCCATTTTTGTTGCAAAAATTGAGAAGCACTTTGCAAGATGTATGGTTTTGATTAGAGTATGCTTATCACCATGGATCTTGGTGATCCTACAATCGAGCAAGACAATATGGACATTTGGGTCCTTGTGGATATACTTCCAATTCTTCCCCCATGTGAGCTTCTCAAACATAGTTATTAACTAATTTATATTGTTTATTTCAAAATAGTTGACAGCTTATTTCCATTGACAGCTTATTTTTATTTTTCAAAGAATGTGCGGAAGATGGTAGACAAAACCCACTACAACGATGGCTCCGCATTAACTTATAAGGAGAAAAATCATCTGATCGCATTTTGTACTGATCTTGAGAATTACAATGTCTACAATCGAACTCCTCAACATTATGGTCAATACGTGCCACTCGTGCACGTGTTAAACTACGGTAACTACCATGGAGATACACTGATAAGATTTTTTACTATTATGACATCCGTGCATCTTTTTGCATACCTCTAAAACTAGTACATCATTGCTAACTACGAAGTTATTACTACGTTTTTCAATAGATAATCCCGAATGATTGTGTGCCTCATCTGATGTATACGTACGGTCGCCTTGATATTTTGAACATACAACCAGGTCGTCCTACGAATCTCAACTACCCATACCGGATTTCTAAAAGAAGTGGAGACATGACAATCAAGGAATGGAAAAAATGTATGGACAGTCATAAGGAACTTCTTGAAAGCAAAAGGAAGCGAAGCGCAAGAATTGGAGACAGGATGATCTCCATTCTTCATAAGGGAGAGTCAGGGTCTATATTGTTTTATGCTATTTTATCTTAAGTGTGTTTAGGTCCTACCTGATACTGATGATCATGTGCTAAGAACAATTATGTAGGTTTGGGTTCGATGACTATGAGTATGATGATCATATGACTTGTTATTAATAACGAGTATAAGTTGTATGATGATGCATGATTAGTAGGACTTGTTATTATATATGATGATGTATGATGCGAGCATGAAGTGTTATTATATATCAGCGGGTGAAATGAACATAGCAATAGCGTTGGTAAACCAAGCACGAAGATATAAGAGAGGACACTTCTCTCTATTAGCTAGCTAATAACAACCTAAATTAACCCACAAAACCCCTAAACTAGCCACTTCAAAAAAAACCTCAGCTGCAGCCAGCTTCTGACGCGTGGATGCCTTTTTGTCCCGGTTTATGTCACCAACCGGGACCAAAGGCCCCCCTGCCTGGGTTGCCCACAGCGGCCACGTGGAGGCCCATCTGTCCCGGTTCGTGTAAGAAATGGGACTAAAGAGGGGAGGCATAAGTAACGACCTATTAGTCCCGATTCAAGAACCCAGACTAGAGGCCCTTACGAACCGGAACAAATGCCCTGTTTTCTACTAGTGGCTGCGGCCGTGCTGCAATCCGGAGCAGCCCCGGTTGTCCACCTTGGACCACTCCAAGGCAATGCAGAGGGCCAACTCCTTGTCAGCATCCAGGTTGGAGTCAGAGCGGCTACAGAAACACGACATGGTCGCTAGATTGGATCAGAATCATAGAGGGGAAAGGAGAGGACCGAGTGAGACAGGAGAGCAAATGAGCTAGGGTTCCGTTTGTGCAGCCGGATTAGAGTTTTTTTTGGATAGCGTTGGGGTCGGTAGTGGGCCAGGCTTGTTAGGCAGACGCGCCTGGGCGTGCCCGGGCCGCCCTATATCTGCCCTGCATTTGGGCTGGATATGAGGGGCGCTGGACAACTTAGGTGTTTGAGGCCAGTTTGAGACTCCAGACTAGGTCTATTATTTTTTTTTGTCTGAGACGGGTTTGGAGCGCCCGGGCTGTAGATGCTCTTACATATGTGATATGAGATTATGGGCTACAATGAACGAATCCGCTCCTACTCTGAGCTATACGACGGGTACTCTAAAGGTGCACCTGGGAGTGTGTCTGAGGTTTGTTTCCAGAGATTCTTACAACTTTGAAAGCAGAATCGGCACTTTGTGGAAATCATTGATTCTTGCCTATCAGATCCTTGCGAACTACATGATGGATGATTGCAGCCACCATGCGGTATATAGTGTTTAAAAAAAACAGAAGCTAGATACCTTTTCAGGAAGGTAACAACTTCACAAGTAAATACGAGTGGTTATTAGTGATGTGTTTGGCACAATCAAAGGTAACGAGACTGGTAATGGTATCACGTAGCGGTGGGATCACGAGTAAATAAGGTGACGCGTTGCCAAACGCCCGTAATGTTTTCAGATCATGCCGTAATACGATGACGGGCAAAACTCATCCAACCAAACACCTCCACATGTTGTTGCGGAGCCTTTTGTACTCCCTCCATTCTTAAATATAAGTCTTTTTAGTGGTTTCAAATGAACTACAACATACGGATGTATATAGACATATTTTAGAGTGTAGATTCACTCATTTTGATCCGTATGTAGTCCCTTGTTGAAATCTCTAAAAAGACCTATATTTAGGAACGGAAGGAGTAGTTACTATCAACAATCAACTTCATATTAATATGTTATCATTTCTCAAAAAATTACAAGTGCCAGAATCGTAACAGCTAGCCAACGTCAGGATTTCGGGTAATCGGAGAAACAATGCAAGTCCATCACTGCAGTCCTTGTAGCTGACACGATTGATCGCTTTCTACCGTACCATACCGCCATGTCAGCTATCGCTGCACCATGGTCCATGGGTTGCTTTGGCGATGACGCCGTCGGCTGCTACCTCGGAGGCCAGGTTCTCCGTGGATCTCCTCTAAGTTGTTGAAATGCCACCCACAGTGTACTCGAGACGCATTGGCTGCCGTTGGGGAACCAGAGCATGTCGCCCATGATATTTATGGATGCATTGAAAAGTTAACCTGACATTCAATTCTGTTTGTCGGCTGCTTCTGCACGCCATCGAAGTTCTTGAGATTTTTGGAATGCTCTGCTTTTCAGTTGTACTATGGTGGACCAAATGAATTATACATGTTTTGCTTGTTGGAATTGAAATTCAATTAATGTATTCTGACTGCAATGTCCTTTGCTACCCTGAATAGTGCCTGTTCTATGAGCCGTGATGACTGAATACTTCGGTACTATGAACTATATATGGTTATGCAACGGGAGTGCGACTGAAGTAAATATTGTCAGATCCTCGCTAATTACATGAGGGATGATTGCAACCATCATGTTGTGTTTAAGCCCTCCCGCTAGGGCGGCTCGGGTGAAAACCCTAGCTGCCGCCTCCGGGCACGTCCATCCTCCCTTCCCCTCCGCCGCCGCTAGAGGAGGTCGTCGGGCAAAGACCCATGCGGCTGATGGCGGCGGCGGAGGCTCTCTTCCCTCCCGCGCCAGATCAGGTGAGGCGGGTCACCCATGGCGCCGGGGCGCTCTCCCCTGATCTGCGTCGCGGCGGCGCGGCGCCGCGTTAGGCTACGGCGCATGGCGGCGGCGTGGTGCTAGGCTGGGGAGGCTGAGCTGTGGCTCCGAGGAAGATCTGGTGGCGCCGGCCGTTCGATGGGCTCGCGGGCATGGCGGCCTTGGTCGTGGTGGCCAGCGACTCGGCCTGTCGGCGGCGGCTGGACCCCGGGGCAGCGGCCCTGGAAGGTGGCGGCGGGTGAAGCTCGGGCTTCCCGTGACGGCATGGCGTGGTGCTGTCCCTATCCAAGGCGGATCTGCATCGCCAATCTCGTGGTTTGCCGCGGATTGGTTTAGATCAGAGACGGTGATGGGCGTGCGGGATCGATCTCGGCGGCACTCGCTGTTTGGCGAGGTGGAGTGGTAGTCCTCCTCCCAGGGCACATTTAGACAGTGGTCGGTGTGCTAGGGCTCCTACGGTGGCACTGCTGTTGCGGTTGGTCATCGGATCTAGGAGGCTAGATCTGGGGCTTTAAAGGCGGCCGAGTCAGTGCTCAGGTTGTCGGGTGGATGTCTTGGAACGGATCCGAGTGAAAACTTGGTCTTCGGTGGTTGGCCGGAGCCGGTGATGACGATGCCCTTATCATCGTTTCCTTCATGAAGGGATCATCGAGGTACAAATCCCAAACCCACCCAATACCTCTGGGGGAAACCCTAGATCAGTTGATCGGATGCCAGCGGCATTCATGTGTCGTTACCCCCTTGGGGGCGGCATTCTTGGAGATGCACTCGGGCTCGAGGGACCAACGGATGGCTTCTTCGGTGGAGCGGTGTTTCTTTCTACATATTCATGGCGGCGGCTCTCTTGGCGGCATGGAGCAGCGGAGGCTTGGCGTCAGATGTGTGGTGATGGACACGCGCAGGAGGTCGACGTTGTCTAGCGTCATGGTGGCATCAGCGGTAGCTAGACCGGGCAAGGTCGATGCAGCAATACAACTCTAAAGATGGATTGGTGGCAGGTGGCTGTGGCGGCCTCATACCTAGCAGGCGTCCTGGTTGAGGAGTGCACCGCGCTTGTGGGTGCCCATACCCGGCAGGCGTCCTGATTGGGACCTCAGGCCTTACATGTTAGGATTGGTTGCGAGGTCTGTTTGGTATTGGGCTCAGACTATCAGCGCCCCTTCATCAACTGGATAGGAGTAGCGACAGATGTTGCTTAGACGGTGGCTTTGGTCTTATTGTTGTACGACTTTGTAAGGTCTTGTGTTAATAATTAATAATATGGTCATATGCGTCGTCCAGATGCAGAGACCGGGGTACTCCTCCTTTTCTAAAAAAATGTGGTGTTTAAGATGTACACAGTATATGTGAATGTAGATACCTTGTGACGAGGATTACAGAGAGAAAATAACTTTAAGAACATACTTTTTTTTTTCTTGTTAAGAAGAATAGCCAGAGAAAGATCAAGCAGAACGTGTGCATTTTAATACCCATGGCGTACAGTAGTCAAAAGATGAAAGTTTGGACTCGATGTTTAGATTGAAAACTCATGATCTTTTAACAATTTTGTTATGTGCATCTTTTGTCTTGACTCACTCTTGGCATTAGGTTGTTGCAAAGCATGTATGTACTTACAACATCTCCAATGGCAGCCCTATTTTTGGGCACGAGGAGGCAAAAAACATCCTCAAACAGCAAAAAAAGTGAACTTTTTTAGGCAGCCTTAAAATGCATCACCAAGTTATGTAAATATACATCACTTGGGCTGGAGCCCCAAAAGAAAATGTCACATAGCCACGACCCAGCAGTTGTCTTCCACACATAGCGGCACACCCGCACCAGTCGCCGCCTGCAGATCGCGTCTGCCTTACCCCCGCCACCGTCACACCCTTGCGCCGCACCCAACCTACCGGCCACCGGACCAATGAATCATGCCGCCACCCCCTTTAGTCGAAATCTGCCGCGCCACCGCTGCCCCCTTTTCACCAAAAGGCGTTGCGCACCACCCCATTTTTCGGCGAAGATCTCCGCGCCACACCCATGTCACCTCATTTCCCAGTGATTGAGATTGAGTCTCAGGCGGATGTGGAGCTTGTTGGGCCGCGGTAACAATCGAGTACCCCATCACGCCAGCTACCCGCATTGTTTTCGACGAGTGGGACAACAACAGAGAGAGCGCTATGAGGAGGCGATGACGACGTTTGCTAGGGCTCATCCAGAGTATGTGCAAACCGAGATGGAGTTTTACAGGAACACAGATGCTGAGCAGTGGAAGTGAAAGAAAAAGAAAAAAGGAAAATGCAGGATCCTCTGGTGTGGTAAACGTCAATTCCGATGACGAGAGTGATGGGTCCGATGATTAGACTGGGACAATCTGTAGTGTTCTTAGTTTAAGTGCCATGTCGTATTTGAACTATGTTTATATTTTGCATGTTTAAACTTTGGTCAAACTATGTTTAAAATATGAAATATGGTCCAAGCAGCTATTGGGGATGGCGCTTGCTTGTGCCCAAAACAAAACTGTTTTGATGTCCAACCTTTTTTAAAACACCCTGTTTCTATGCCTAAAAATAGGGTTGCTATTGGAGATGCTCTTAACATCAACTTCATAAAAATATATTATCCTTTATATTTTTCTACAAGTGTCATGATCATAAGAGCTAGCCAGCGTTAGGGCCATGTCTACAATCGGAGAAACCGTGCAAGCCCATCATAAGTCGTCTGCCAGCTCCGAGGCCAGGTTCTCGGTCGACCTCCTAAGTTGTTGAAATGCCTCTAGTGGTTTACCCGAGATACGGTGGTCACAGCCAGGGACCTGAGTGCTTCTCAATGGGACCTATGCTGGATTTGCAATGGAGCATTTTGTTCCTAGGTGGGCATACCTACACCGATTATGCCGCACCCACTTGTCCACATTCTGTTTCAGTTTTTTCTAATGTCTCAAACCAGCAGCAAGAAAACAGATCAAAATTTCAGTAAGTATGAATGAGAACACACACATAACCTAGTGACCAACATAAGGAACCCCAGCAGAAAAGATGCATATGGTCGAGATATATATATAGAAACATGGTGGACAATGTTCAACACGTTGGTTACATTAGCAGCACGATGAGCATGATGCTGCTGAATAGTGTGTAGTTCATGAGTAACAGTTTTTCTTGTGTTGGCTAGCTACGCAATGTCTTCAGTTGTTTATGCGCCGATCACATTTATATGGTGTGGTAACTAATCATTTCAGTTTAGACTAATATCTGAGATCATTTTGGAGGGAGTCAAAGTTGCATCTTTTTTCTTCTTCCCGAACTCATAATAGAGAGGACCATACTAGGCACGGATTTGTTCAATAATTTAAGAAGCAACTTTTGCATGTCCTTCTTTCGAAGTACTGAGCTAATTCTGATCATATTATATACAAGTTAGGCAAAATAGGAAACCTAAATCTGTTACTGATTTGTTTGGGGGTGATAATTAACTATGGTTTGCTTTGTAAGCAGAGCCTGGCAAATTCTGTAACAGATTTGTTTGGGGGTGGTAATTTTGTTAGCGATGTATATAATCTTGCAAAACACTTTCTGGAAAAGTTGGCGAGTTTCCATTGGTGTAAACTGGACACAACGAAAATCATAGAAGATTATAACACCCAGGGAGGCAGGGACACAAGTAGAAGAACCCAGTTTCCTTTGTGTAATGTTCACATTCCTCGCCTAGGTTCTTTTCCGTATTATTATGATCGTCAACTGGCTGATGTTGTTCTTGAAGTTGATGGGTCTGTGAGAGATGTTCTCTGTGCACCTTTGTTTTTCCTTTGCCATTATGAGTTAATTAGTCCAGTTCAGTTCTTCTGTATGTACCATTCTGTGCTTATCACACAAACTTGTAGGCTGTATTAAGGAATCCATGTCTTGATCATCTGTCGTTGTTTATCTGTCTTTCTGGAAATTGGGCCTTGCTTCTCAACTGAAAACTTTACATGTCTGCTGAATGCGTGTCTGATCACTCACTACCTGAAGAAAGTTGATATCTGTCTTGACTTGCTTATACGGCAACACAACTTGTGAAACAATGAGTATGAAAAACATGCCAAGGACGGTGGGCAGGTTTAGGTACATGGGATAATCAAATGCGCATTGGGTAATCTTAATTAGACAGAATTATTAATTTGTAATTTGTAAAAGCAACCACTAACTTCAACCGGTGAAAAATGTGTGAACTAGTATTAGATTGAATCATTCATCTAGGGAACAAAAATTAGACAATCAAAGAGGGGCCTCTTCATTTTCTCTCTCCTTTTCCAATTCCGTCACTTGTAACCTCCTTTTCCTCAAGGAGCAGCAGCCAATCCACTGCAAACGGCCGTCCGAGCGTCGGTTTGACAACCGTGCCTAGTTGGCCTGTGGGGCAGCTGGTTCAAGCGTCCGATGGCGGTGCAATAACTATTCACATGTCTTTTCCAGTTTCTTCTAAAATCTCATCTCACTAGCAAAAAGGCACACCAGAAGTCTAATTAATTGCTTCATAACCTGAGGACTAACCAAAGGAACACAAACACAAATGGTGTAAACTATATACAGAGGCAGAGCGAGCAATAGACGAAATTTCAGTTAACATTGCAGCCCAGAAAGTGTGATGCTACTCAATGGTGTCTACCTCATGAGTCAGGGTGGACGACACGAGCGGTCTTTCGGACCGGCTCGTGGCCCGCTCGGTCCGGGCCAGCTCGGTCCTAGCCCGATGGAAAATACAGCCGGTCCGAGCTGCAGAATCTGGCCCGAAAGTTTGTCGGTCCGGTCCGGGCTTTCACCGAGCCAGCTCGCAGGACCGAGAAACCGAATCATCGGCGTGGCGGGAGCATGGCGGCGGCACGGTGAGCACCGAGTGGGGCGTGGCTGGGGCGTGCGTGCGACATCGCGGGGGCGTGGCGGGGCTGTGGCGAGTGCGTGGCGACCCAGGCATGGCGGGGGCGCAAGAAACTGTCGCCGTTCATGTCCGCCGCCGCGGGGGCCGTCGTCCGTGCGGCCACTCAACTCGCTGGCCCTCGAAACTATGTCCACTGGACGCGCCCCACTCGGATCTGTCGTATATGCACCAACGAAAACGACATGCGAGGACCTGCATCGCCGCATCGGGCATCGTCTTTTTCATCTTCGTCCACTGGCCGCCGTGCCAAATTCGTCGCCGATGAGGTCGCTCTGGTGATCTTCTTGGCTCCTCTAGCTCCCTCTGACTCTTCCAAAGCTGCCTGACATCTCCACGTCGAGCTCCGCTGCCTCCAGCGCCCTCCCCGCGTCGCCATGCTCCGGCGCGTGCTCTGTGGTGAACTCAGGCTGGTCCAAACGAGCCGCTCGGTCCGGCTCGGGCTTCGTCCTTGCCGGTCCGGTCCCAGGAAACAGGACCGTGACGCTGCTCGGTCCGGTCCGGTCCGGACCGCCGACGGCCGGTCCAAAGGACAGCTCGGTCAGGGACCGGACCGGCCCGGACCGTGTCCACCCTGACTCATGAGGAGCTAACTAGCATGATCATAATGCAATAAGAGCATGCCAGAAGTCATCATAAGGGAGCAATTCCTGCGAACATTTTAAGCCCAAAGCGACCGAAATATAGATTTCCATGTCAAAGCATGCAATCAAACTTTCTAAATCAGCAGAGGCACGTGTTAGACTATCTAGATAGGAGTAGCGACAGTTGTTTCCTAGACGGTGGCTTCAGATTTACTGTTGTATTTCTTTGTAAGGTCTTTTTGAATAATTAATAAAGTGACTGCATGCATCGCAAAGATGCAGAGGCCAGGGGTCCTCCTCCTTTTCTAAAAAAACGTGTTAGACTATCTGAATGTTCCTCACGCTGGGCAGTTAGATGCACATGATTTTCAGTTGATCACAACAGAGAGAAATGACTGTTAAATGTATTCAATGTGGATGCACAATCACTTCCCTTGAAGTTTGGTCCATTCATTTCTCACATGTAACACTGTGATTATTACTCAATTACAATACGACCTTCTTTTTGTATGAATGATGTCTTTTCTTGATCATCTATGTTAATATGCCTGTCTGGAACCACAGTTCGCAAATTTGCATCTAAATGATGAACTACGATTATTTGTTGATCGTGCATTGGACTTGCAAATGATGAATTACATTCTGGCCTCCACTCAATTAGACAAAGTTCCAATGAGACGAAGTTCCTAATTAGGAGAAAAAGTTCATAAGAGAGAATACGGAAATAAACAAGTGACACACTCAATATCATATTGTCACGCTCTTGAGTTAGATGGAACAAGCAAATGATGAATTACATACTGGAAGGACATACTGTGTGCTTATCTAGCAGACAAAGTTCACACTCTTTCACTCGAACAAAATGAACCCTTCATCCTGGGACAAAATTAGTTCCATTTTGCAGGCTTGCATTGTCCTCAATGGGACAGAAAGTCTGTCACAGAATCAGGTCCATGGATGTTGAATCTGCATCACCACATTTTCTTGTCAAATTTTAATGATTTCTCAGCTGTCACTCACCTGACACACGAGGCTGCATTGCATTTTATCTCAGTTTCTCCTAAAATCTCATCTCATTATCAGCTGAGAACACACATATTAACGCTCAGTAATGAGTGTTCACTCATAACCTGATGACCAACGAAATGAAGCCAGCATAAAAGGTGCATATGATTAGAGATATATAAAGAGACAGATCTAGTTGGCAATTCTCAAAACTTCGGTTAGATTAGCAATGTGATAAGTGTGATGCTCCTGTCCTGAATAGTGTGTAGGTCATGAGGAGTACCAATTACTGTTTCTCGTGTTGGTCACCCTGCAGATAATTTCCCATTGTTCACATGCCAATCACATGAATATGTTGGGGGTAAACACTCATTTTTTAGGGATAAAATGGTAGGTGTTGTGCTAATTCAGGAAGGAGAAAATCTGGCAAGAGAACAACAACAAAATAAACTAATATAAGAAATAATGTGACTACTCTTGAAGGAGGGGATCATTTATATAGTCGTCAAAGGAATGGAGCCCATGGAGTTAGAGATCGTTATTGCTTAGGGAAGTCGATGATTGGCTACCAAACTTTCCCGGATGAATCAACAGTTTCAGCTTGTCAGCCCAGTCTGCGAGCGGCTGTGTGCAGTACTCACCATGGCTTCTTACCCTCAACCACAGGACGAATTTGTACTTAGGCTGGACGTAGGTTCTTTCCACAATTTGGAGAAGTTGATGCCCCATGGATTTGGCAAGCGTACCCAGAAGCCATGGAGTAATTATCAGACTCAGCCCATTTCCATTGGATGACGTGTTCTTCCGCATTAAGATAGATGCCTTTTTAGGTTCGGAACTTTGAACAAATTTCTCAGCCCATTTTCGCTAGCAGGCAAGTTTGTTTGTATTTCGTATTTTTCTTTCAAACTTGATAGGGGAGCAGAGGAAATTATCTAGAAACGGCTTTTTGGCATTTTCTTCAAGTGCTTCCTTTTGAAGTAGCAAGCCAATTCTGAACATACTTTGTAAAAGATAAGCTTGCTTATTTCAGTCATAATCTCTGTCCAGCGATGACGAAAGAAGAAACTTACAGGGAGGTATGATCTCTAAAATTAGCCGCATTCTGCTCTGTAAGTGAAGCCTGATGAATCCGGCAACATATTTTTTCACAAGTGATAGTTTGGTTACCGATGAATATGATCTTGCCAACTGCCTTCTCAAAGACTTGGGCAGTTATCATTGCTGTAAATTAGCGACCATGGAAATAATGGAAGGTGAAAACAGAGAAATCTTAGTTTCCCACGGACATGGATACTGATGGTGCATAGATCTTGATTGGATACCTCGAGAAGAAGATAGGTGTAGACGGAGCAGAGAAATCCGTTGAGGTTCTAAAGAAGTTGCAGAAAGATTTGGAGATACTGGTGTTCAAACCGTTGGTATGAACTTACGCATCGTCTGGAAAGAAGTTCCCTGGCATGAGACACCGTCTATAGATACAAAATGTGGAAGTTAGCGATTGAAACTGCCAAGTTAGCAACTGAAACTGTTGATCGATTAATTGGTTAGCATCCCACTTTGCTCCGTCTTAATAGCAGACAACAGGATGGTTTCAGATTATGTGTTGTTTTCTTCTGCCAAACCTGTAACTCCAGGATGTACACTGAAATGTTAGCCTGACACTTATTTCGGTTCACCAAGATTTCTGCACACCATCAGAGTGCTTGGGCTGTTTGAAATGGTCCGCTTTTACCGAAAAAGGCTTTCGCCTCTGCTTTTCAGTTGTACCATGGCCTCGTCTTCGGCCCGCTGAATGGACTATACATGCTTCACTGGTTGGAATCAAATTTTGAATTCCTGTACTCTGAGTGCAGTGTCCTTATATCTGTGATATGGGCAACAATGAACGAATGCGCTGCTACTCTAAGCTATATGACCGGTACTCTAAAGGTGCACCTGGGAGTGTGTCTGAGTTGTGTTTTCAAGATCCTCACAACTTTGAAAGCAGAATCGACACTTCGTGGAAATCATTGTCTCTTGCCTATCAGATCCTTGCTAACTACATGATGGATTGTTGCAACCACCATGTGGTATATTAATGTTTTCAAAAAAATTAACAGAAGCTAGGTACCTTTTCGCGAAGGTTACAACTTTACACGTCAATAAAGGTTATATGGTTATGAGTGTTTAGTGTCTTCATGTGGTGTGCTTTATTGATGTCTTGACTGACCCTTGATTATGTTGTTGCGGAGCCTGTATGTAGATAGTATCAACAATCAACTTCATATTAATATGTTATCATTTCTAATAAAAATACAAGTGTCAGATGTAGAAATTATATGATGGCTAATGTTGTGTTGTTTCTATTGTATTGATCTGACCCTCATATGGGGTATATATAGAATACACAAGGGGGTAGAGGCTTGGAGTACAATATAAGTAATACATGGTTTAAACCTATTCGATCGTACTCCTTATCTCTATCTTTAAACCCAAACTATATTCTAACATCCCCCCTTAGTCGTAGCAGGAGAGAAACAAGCGTTTGCAACTGGATTTGAAGTATCGTGCTCGCGTCGTCTTCTCCGCTTCATCATCATCACGTGCATCTCTAATGGGTCGACACGTGGGGCGGTGACTGCGTCCCCTTTCGGTGCCTTCCTTGTCTCTCCTCTATCCCCTCCCGCAGTCACAGCGGGAGAGGCGTGGACGTTGGTGATGACTCGGACGCTGTTGACTGGAGTTGTTGCTGATGAGTTGTTGTAGATGTAGCCCTATATGTCGATGTCGAGGTAGCTGATCATGATGTAGCCGTGGTCGATGATGTAGTGGTTGTGGATGATGAAGCCGCACAAAGCCGCAGACGCAAAAAAAAAATGCGCTATGTTGTAGATGATGGAGCTGCAGTCATGGACAATGCACCTTGCGGATGTCAGAGGGTGCCGTCAGCGATGAGTCCAGCGGTTTTGCCAGGACCGGAGGAAACCCATCGAGCACACTTCGGTTTTTCCAGAACCGCGTGTGGCTGTGTAGGATGGTCACTAGGGTGACGCCGTGTTGATGCAGTCGTGTCGTTGTGTATGACGCGATCGATGTCGTCGTCTTGGCGCGGTCATTGCCGTCGTCGAGGTCGCGTCTTGCAGAAAAGTCTGTCAGAGGACGCTAGGCGCCCATCTTGTGGACGAGGCGGCGGCGGTGTGTTGATGAAGATGTTGGTAAAGACGACGTTGATGAAGACCTTGGCGATGAAGTGTTGGTGATTGCGTCACAGTGGTATGTCGACGATGATGCATCGCTTGAAGGCGGCGTCCCTCGCGGCGATGAAATGTCGATGCCGTGACTTGCCGAAGAAGTCGATGATGATTGCACCTCGTTCCACATCTGCATGGCGTGTGGACGATGCTTGTCGTGGTCAATTCATATGTATGTGCTCGACGAAGATTTTCTTTTGTGATGTAGTCGTACAGCTTGTTGATGCAAGAGGGGTCGTTGAAGAACTGAAGATCGCTCTGTGTAGATGTCGATGCAGTTGCAGGTCGGGTCGGCGATGTCCGCGTACAGAACTTCGCCCTCCCGTGGTCCCTACGGCGTGCGGATGATGAGTCGCGTGACTCGGTGTAGTCAAAGTCGCACAAGTAACGCGCATGCATGCATGGTGCGTGGGAAGCCAGCTCAGGTGTACCTGCATCTGATAGAAGCCTGCAGGAGATTGAATAACTCCCGTGATTTGGATCAAGGTTGTTGGAGAAGCCGGCTCTTTCGGACGACCGGTGCTGCTCCCGTGTACACCCGTGGGAAGAAGCTGACTTGATGACCGGCGTGGTAGCCGATCTGCGCAGATGCGCAGGAGTTGCGGTGTCCCTGAACATGCTCCGTGGTTGCTGGCCGACCGGATCGATCCAACTAAGGATGTTGCGTGTTCGTGCCAGCTGCGTCGATGACGTACACGTACTGCAGGGTTGCCGCCGCCGTGCCGGACAGAGTCGACGCTGGAGAAGATGACCGCCTGTTGAAGTGTTGATTCGCCTACTTGTTCATGTGGCCGCATGGGTGTGCTGCCTTGTGCGCGGTGGTTGAAGCAGCAGGCGGCTCTCCGTCTTACGATCGAAGTCGATGCAGCACTGCCGTAGCGGCTCTCTATTTTCACCGGATGTCGAGGATCGTTGGCTTTATTTGTGGCTAAAGAAAAATCAATCTAGATTCGAAATTTGGAGCTATTATAAATAAACTAATCTAAGGAACCGATCTAAACTTTGATTGATCGGGTGCCGCGCCCCCGAGGAGAGGAGATTAATCTCCCCGGGGGCGGCGCGCTGCGGAAGTGGCGGAGAAACCTACGATCGGTGTCGTGATACTAACCGCTCTAATATCATGTAGAAATTATATGATGGCTAATGCTGTGTTGTTTCTATTGTATTGATCTAACCCTCATATGGGATATATATAGAATACACGAGGGGGTAGAGGCTTGGAGTACAAGATAAGTAATACATGGTTTAAACCTATTCGATCTACTCCTTATCTCTATCAAACCCAAACTATATTCTAACATCAAAATCATAACACTGAGGTACAAACGGAGAAACAATTGGATCCAACTCATTGTGACATATGATGGATTTGGAACAGAGCATTTTCCCAATGATTTTTTCTGGTTTCTGCGTGGGCATACCTAGAAGCCAATAGAGACTGAAAATTGTCCGCATTATCCTGCAGTTTTATTCTAAAATCTCAAATCATCAGCAAGAAAACACATTAAAAGTTCTGTAATGTGTGTACACTCATAACCAGCTGACCAGCTGAAGGAACCCCTGCGGAAAAGATGCATATGTTCTACTCCTTCCGTTCCAAAATAGATGACTCAACTTTGTACTAACTTTAGTACAAAGTTGACTCATCTATTTTGGAACGGAGGGAGTAGATATATATAGAGAGGGAGTGGACATTGTTCAAAACGCAGTTACATTATCAGCACGATAAGTGTGAAGCTGCTGAGTGGTGTATTCCTCGTGAGGAGTAACAGTTTTTCTCGTGTTGGCTAGCTATGCATAATCTCCGATTGTTCACATGCCAACTACATGCATTGGGGTAAATAATCAGTTCAGTTCAAACTAATATCTCAGCTCATTTTCGGTGGGAGTCAAACTTGCATCTTTTTTCCCCGAACTCATGATAGAGAGAACGAAACTACACATGGTTTTGTTACTCACAAACTTTTACGAAGCAACTATTTGAAAAAGTCCTTCTTTTGAAGTACTGAGCTAATCCTGAGCATATTTCCGTAAAAGTTGGGCTTGCTTATTGTAATCACAATCTTTGTTCCAGCATGCAAAAGAGGAAACCTACAGGGAGGTTCCAGCTTTAAAGTTGGCGGTGATAGTACGACATGGAGAAGCGGCGTCAGCTCGGTCTAGAAGAAGATGCTGCGGCAGTACAGGGTAGATAAGTGGTGGCGGCGAGGGTAGTACGGTGTGGAGAAACGACGTCAGATCGGTGTGGAGAAGAGGCGGCGGCGGCAGTACAATGTGGAGGAGCGTTGGCGAAGGAAGGTGACATGGTAAAAGAATTTGAGCGGAGGGGTTGGCCTAGGGGTAGACTAAGTGGCAGGCGTGGGTTAAAAGGAAACCAAACGGTGGGTTAGCCTATGTAGATTATGCAATGGTGGTTGAACCTATGTAATGCTCGAATAACATATGCTACTGCTATTTGAATTATGAACAAAAAAAGAAATGGCGCTTTCCCAAGTATCAAACCATGGACTCTCGACAAAGGGCGCCACCCATCACGGAGCCGTAAGTCGCCAACGTCCATGCCACATGACGCCTTGTTGCCGGGTGCCATGTCCTTGGTTCTCGGCGTAGTAAGTGTAAGCCAAGTCCTCCAGCTTTACCGAGTACATGTTGGCTCAAATCTCGGCAAAGGCCTATCTCTACCGTGTACTTATGTAGCCGAGAGCTGCACTCAGCTTAGACTGTCTTTGCCAAGAACTCGTGCTTGGCTCTCCGCTTAGACGATTTTTCCAGTAGTGAAGGACCTAGTTTCGTTTGTAATGTATGCATTCCTTGTCTCGGTTTTTAGTTTCTGTATTATTATTTTATAATCATCAATCAACTGATGTTATTCTTGAAGCTGATGGGTCCAGTGAAGGTGAGAGATGTTCTGTGTGCTTCTGTTCTTCCTTTGATGGCTTCGTACCGAGTTAATTTAGTGCATTCATTTTTATTTTTATGTGCCTTACCATACGGTGATTACCACGCAAACTTGTCGATTGGATTAAGGATGTCCTGTCATGATCTTCTCTAGTCGTCTGTCTCTATCTATCGCACTTTGCTTCAACTCAAAACAATACTTCTCTGCTGATCGTGAGTCTGATCACTAATTACCTTGAAAAGTTTGCAAACGAAGAAATTTCTCTTCTTTCATGTGGTGATAATTGATACATAACTCGTGAAAGAAAGAGTGAAAAGGGAAAGCTGAAATAAGTCATCTACATATATACACTGTAGTAGGACTCTGTTATCCAGCAGGACTTGATGCACACTCACGTCTTCACCCCTGCATCGGCTTGTCCTCGTCGTTGATCCTGCCAGCACAAAGTAACCAGAGGACCTGGTACTATAGTCTCTCTCCCAGGCCGGAGTGATTGACAAAAAACTACCACTTTAGGGATTTGCGTCCCACACAACTACCACTTTAAAAGTGACCAAAAACTATCAAAATTTTCTAATTTGGTGACTAAAAACTACCACTTTCTGATAATGTCCAGTTTAGAAAATTTCAACGTGTTTATGACAGGTGCGGCCCATCTGTTGTCGTCCCGCCACCCGCCTGCGCCGCAGTCGTCCCGCGCCGCTCCGCCCGCGATGCTGCTTGCTGGTGCCGCTCCGGGCTGCCGCTGCTTGCTGGTGCCGCTCCGGGCTGCCGCTGCTAGCCACCGCCCGACGCCGGCGCTCGCCGCCGTCACCCCGGGACTCCAGCGCCTCGCCGCGCGTAACAGCCGCCCGGGTTCGAGCGAGGCCGACACAGCCGACGCAGCCGCCCCTGCCGGACGCCCTGTGAAGTGAACTTTGACGCCACGTCAGCGCTAACAGATGAACCCCGCCTGTCATAAACACGTTTAAATTGTCTAAACTGGACATTATCTGAAAATGGTAGTTTTTAGTCATGAAATTAGAAAATTTTGGTAGTTTTCGGTCTTTTTTTTAAAGTGGTAGTTATGTGGGACGCAAACCCCTAAAGTGGTAGTTTTTTGTCAATCACTCCCCAGGCCGCTGCTAACAGAATTTTTTTTCCTACTTGACCCACTGCCTCACAGAAATGATTAGAGGATTCATAATATCTAAACAAAAAAACCAAGCAAACACAAACTTGAGTTATGAAATATGAGTGGCCTAGTGCACGATGCACACTCCTTTAGAGCACCAAAATCATGGCTTCACTCTACACACTTTGAATAGACCATGCACTTTTCTTTGGGCATGATCAGACCCTATGCGTGGATGGGACACTCCGTCATATCTGTAGCCGCAGAATTTGCGGTCAAGGTGTTCTACAGTGGGTGGTACACACAAGTAATCTGAACAACTGTTTACATCTCCCTTCAGTTTCTTCTAAGATCTCACCTTACTAGCAGCAAGAACACAACACACCAGAAGCAGAAGTATGTCCAGTTCAGCATCTCATAACGCCAGGACCAACTAAAGGAACACAAACACAAACTCTGTACATGCATGGGCTAGAAGTATACAGAAATATATAGAGACGGAGGAGCAATATTTCAAACCTCAGTTACTTAGAAACTCAGAAGGTATGATGCTGATGAATGGTGTCTTGCTCATTAGCAGTTAATTAGTATGACCAGAATGCAAGAAAAGCATGAAGGAATCAACATACTCATCAAACACCAGAACGCAAGAAAGGCATGAAGGAACTCACCCTCACGCACCATCGACCTCAAGCTCGGATGTGCACCGTTTTGAATCAACCCCACGCCATAGTCTTGTCAAATCCGCACAAGTCCCCGGACTTGCGCCACGTGTTTCTACGCCCAGGAAGTCGGTGACCATCATCATCACGTTTTTACGTCGTCCTTACCAATAACACCATCTTCTTCTATTTCGACCGACATCTGTGAGCACTAATCTTGATCACGGCTGGTTAGTGTTGGTCGAGTCGTCCGCGCGGAGCTGGCAACGAACTGAAGCGTGTACAAGTGATCTGGTCAGGTAGCTAGTTGCATGCATGTTGGGTTGGCCTAATCCATTGGCTGTTAAGAGGAGGCCGATTAATTGGTTAGTCCATGCATGGAGTTTGTTAGCTAGCTGCATGTGCATGTGTGCTGGCCTGCTGGGTCGGTTGGATGCTGGAGAAGATATGTCAGCCTAGTGCTTTCGTGAGTCCACATATAAAAAGATGTGAGGTGCGGTGTAGAGCGAGCGACAAGGAGCTAGGAGACACGATGTGGTCTCTCTAGTGTGGGTGTCCCCGTGGTGGTTGCCGGGGCTGCCGTTGACGCCCGTGAGTCGTAGCGTCCAGTCCTTGGGTGAGTCCTGGGGTGTTTGTCACCTTGTACGTGTTATGTTCGTGAGTCGAATACAGAGGAGAAAGATCAGCATTCGTCGCTGGGGCGTATGCCGTCGCAAATACTAGTGTGCTCGAGTTCGTGTTGAGTTTCTCTTTTTCAGTCCGGCGTTCGTGTCGCCGGTGGCTGCTCGGTGTCCGTCGCCGGAGGGTTCGCTCCAACAACATCTTGCCGATCCGTTAGACTATCCGGACCGTCCACCTTATGTCTTACCGTAGCTGGACTTGTATGACTGCCATTTCTCCACCATGCGTTGTCTCTACCGAACACATCTTCGTGCATTGCTTGGTGCCATATATATGCACGATGCTTTAACGATGCACTTCGAGGCCTCTTCGGACCTTATATGCATTGCCATCCCTGTCATACGCGCTCGAATACCTCTTAGCAAACCTGACTTGGAAGAAGAAAAAAACACCGTGCAAATTGACCATAATTGGCTCCTCCTCCGCACAATTTTACTTTGAAGGAACTCATCAGTGTGTAGAGCTGCGAGCATTAACCCCAAAGTGACTGAAATATATATTAAATTCAATGTATCTATATGCTACACGCTGCGCTTCTCAGTGTTGGACACTAGCAGCTGTACACAGTTTGACTAACAGGATCTCCATGTAACAGAATAACGTTCGCTTTTTTTGGGTTTGTGCACTTCTTAATGGGACATAATCAGGTATACCCCATGGGAAGAAATATTTACAGGTTCGGCTAAAAAAACAGCCATTTTCCTATCAAATGTACCTTTGTCCTTTGCCTGTCTGAAAACCACAGTTTGTTTCTCAACTGCAAGCCTTCTCTGTTGTCGGGCTTGCATTCTTCTATGGATGTTGGACCTGCAGCAGCTCAATTTCCTGTCAAAATTTCCGTTTTTCTCAGTGGGCACAAGCCAAGCTCCCGATCGAGGTTTCCACACATTCAATTTCAGTTCCTTCAAAAATCACAACTCATCAGCAAAAAAGTAAAAACACATCAAAAGTTCAGTACTAGTGTATGACGAAACGGAAGGAACCTAGCAGAAAAGGTGCATGTGCATTAGAATATATAAAGAGATGGAGTGAGCAATGTCAAAAAAATGCCGGTTATAGCTGCACAATAAGCGTGATAATGCTGAATGGCGTGTAGCTCATGAAGAGTAAGTGTTTCTTGTGTTGGTCAGCTGCACATAATTTTCCGTTTTCAACATGCTAACCACATGTATATTTTGGAGCAAATAATCATTTTAGTTTGCTCTAAAATGTCAGCTAATTTTCACATGGAGGAAAAGTTCAGGAAATGGTATAAAGATATATGAAGGGGCAGTGCACCCGGTAAAATTTAGTTAAACAACAGCACAATAAGTGTGATACTAATATTGCAACTCATGTGGGCTAAATGGCATTTGCATGATGCGAGAATTCAGAGTTGTATATAAGGGATTCCATCATACGTGATGCTAGAACTGCATGACCATAATGCAAGCATTGCATGAAGCATTAAGCCAACATCAGCCACAGCCAGGCAGAAATGCAATGGAGTTTCCTAAAACCGAGATAGTGCCTGTAGTATATGGAACGTACTAAAAAATTTTATTTTGGGAAATTGGTCAGTAACTCAGTATACTGAATAATGTTAACACGGTTCTGACGGATGCAGTCAACGTTCTCGGGATGCATGCTGGCTGGCCTACTGAACTTTTGCAATGTTTCTCAGAACATTAATGAAGTTACTAAAGCCAACAGCAATCATGGAATTGCTTCTTTGGACTTGTATTTGTAGAGAACTTGTCCTTGTTCAGCAAAAGCACACCGCATTCTCGTACTGAACTGTTCCTTATTAGTATGTCAAAGAAACATAAGGCAGACATCAGTTTTGAAGTGCATATGTCTATGAAATCAAAGAAATATTATCAGCAAGAATTAGACTTTGAAAGCATGATCCACAATAACCTGATAACCTCGGGTTTTCCATCTACCAGTTCCAGGAAGAGATTCTTCAGGATTTTCCCTAACATTCTGCTACTTCACGTTTCATTTTGCATGACATTATGAACTTCTTGCTGTACTGCAGATGACCTGTTTTGATCATCTCTGTTGAACTGAAAACTATATATGCTTTTTCTCTCAATCGTGCATCAGACCATTGCAATTTTATTTTCCAGACATCATCCAACTAGAAGAAGATTTTTTTTCCCTTTTGAAGCCAAGAAAAAGAAAAGTTGCACTCTGTGGTGAATATAAATGATCTTCACATATATTTCGAAGTATCGTACCAGCCACAGATGCCATCACTGCTGACCATGATGCGGATATTGCCACACCTTGGTCAAGCACAGGCTCAGGCGGCGTAAGGGTGGATAGGAACATAACGAAATAAACAATTTAAATAATCCCTTGAAATAAGCCAAAACTAGAGCTGCTGTACGATCCATTTTATCTCGAGACACACACACTGGCGGATTTGGGTCCAGGGCGTCAGAAAAAATTCAGTAGTAAACTATACATAATATGGATTCGCCCAACAGGACTAAGACATAGGCACAGGTATGGTATTGCCCCTTGCCAGTTTCGTCCCCAACCCGATGGCTCGCACAGCCACCATTCAGCACAGGCACGCACCGCATGAGCCGCTCCTGCTCGCTTGTTCCCGTCTGGTCCACCGTCGCCGCTGCCGGCTGCTCCTGCTCCAGAGCAGCTCTGCACCTGCACCGCTGCAGCTCGACTATTCACTTCTCGTCACGTCCCGTGGCCCATGCCGGTGCTGCTCCTACGGTCCCAGGTGACCAGGTCACTGAGTGCTTCTCAACGCTGACACACTCTATGCACTTCAAATAGGACAAGCTAGGGACTTCTCCATTGCATGGAACCCGAATTTGTAGCAGAACAATTTCCTACTGAATTATCCATGTTGCTCAATGGACATATCTGAACCATTACACCATCCATTGTCCACATTGTCTTCTAGTTCCTTCTAAAATCTCAACTCATCAACCAGAAAACACATCTAAAGTTCAATAACAGTGTACACTCATAACTTGATGACCGACGGAAGGAGCCCAAAAGAACAAGTGCATATGGCTTAAAGGTGTGTATATATAGAGAGAAAAAATGAGCAATGTTCAAAATGTCTGTTACATTAGCAGCGTGATAGGTGTGATGCGGCGGAATGGTGTGTTGTTCATGAGGAGTACCAATTAATGTTTCTCACAATGGCCAGCTGCGTACCGTTGTTCGCATGCTGGTCACATGCATATGCTGGGGTAAACAATTATTCTTAGTTCAAACTAATACATCAGTTCATTTTCACTCTTGGTATACTTAGCAGCTGGAAAGAAGTTCCCCAAGAAGCGACTCCGTCTGAAGTCGAAAACGTGGAAGTTAGTATCATAACGCGAGGATGCATACTGGAATCTTAGCCTGACATATATTTCAGTTCATCTGCTTCGGCATACTGGAAGCCCTTTGGCTGCTTAAAATGTTCTGCCTTTTCAGTTGTACGGTGGCTTGTCCACGGTCAACCGAATGAACTATACATGCTTCGCTTCTTGAAATCAAATTATGAATTCCTGTATGTTGAGTGCATTTGTACTTACATATGTGATATGTGCTGCAATCAATGAATCTGTTGATATTATGAGTTATATGGTTACGTCACGGGTACTCTAGACTAAGTTGCACCTTGTATAAAATAGGGAAAATAATTATTTCTTGATTTATATCAAAGCACAAATAGAAATTAGGTACCTTGTCACAATGTTACCAGTAAGTACCAAGTAGACCAATGTAAATGAGGAAAAATTACTTAAAAGAACATGGTAAAAAATGGGCTTGGCCCATTACCAACTTCTGAAATCACAAAGCCCATGAATAAAATGGCAAGTTTTTTTTTTCGGGTTGTCTTGAAGAAGTGCTGGACCTATTTAGGTTCTCTCCATCACTCTAAGTAGTGTATTGAGGAGAGAAATAGGAGACCACGCGCACGCGCTCACTCGCCTAGCCTGATCGGGCTGAGGCGGAGCGCGCACGTGACATGCCCGTGAATTGTCCGCCGAAATCCGGTCTGTTGCCTTGCAGGGGCGCAACCTCCTTTTGCTATTTTATGTTCTGATGTCTTGGCAGATAAATTAATTATGTCTTGTCCAATAGATATATGACTTAGAAAACAAGTCGGTTTGAGATCATGATCGCCACACGATACCACCTCTGCTCTTATTATAAATACTGCTACCGCCAGCAGCCAAAGACACACTGAAAACACCTAGGGTGCCTCATCTCGCAACTTGCGCCGCCACCGTAGTCTACTCTATCCCGAATGCCGGCATGCATCATCGGGCAGGAGAGCAGGTCTTCGGAACCGTTCGTCCTTGCGATCCTGCAAAGGGAAAGGATAAATTAGGTTTTTGGGAAGCGCTCTATGCGATTGCTCAACTTCGTCATCACATGTCGTCTGTCGTCCATGTCGAGCGGTGCTACTCATCGTTGCCTCCATCACCGTCAACAACAGATCATGACCAAGATCGTCATCAACACCGTCGCTCCTGCAGCCTCTAATGAACAATATGTCCTTCATGATCTGTTCATGTCTCTATCAACAACATGAGATCGGGTGAGATTGATGCAGGTTTCCCTATTAAAAGTATAATCTGTCTATGTGGCTTCCTATCGATCTCAATAGATGTTTTGACCTTCTCAAGGCTTCCCGGCCTCGCGCTCAGCTTCAAACCGCCGGCCGGTTTACTTCAAACTTGTTGTGAAGGGGTCCGACATGCGCCAGGACGGAGGTGCAGGAGATTGGTTTCTTCTCCACGGTGGAGCACCGGGAGAGGATGGAGCTTCCTCCGAGCCGCCTGTCATAACGATGTTGAAACGCCGGGCCTTCCTCGGCCCCCTCTGCTGCTGAAGACCGGCGCCGGGTTACTGCCGCCGCAGAACACCTCTGCTCCCGCGGCCTCGGTGACCCGCCCCCATGGATCACCTTCAATGTGGTTCCGCCTCCTCCACTGCCAAGCCGCCGATTCTCACCTTCCCATCGCTGCTGCGGTCCGCCTTTGCCGAACACCGGGCTGCTGGGGTTCGACGACCTGCTACTGCCGTGACCCGCCGTGGCCGAGACCAGGTGTGGCCGTGAAAAGATTGCAAACGATGTTGAAACGGAGCAGAGTCGAGGGAGAAGCACATGCGCTTTTAATTTCTCTGATGCGAGTGCTAGTTGTGTTTGCTAGCTAGTGCTAGTTATGAAGACAACGTTGTTTCTGGATTTAGCTGAAGCAGCATGGAGGAAGTAAAAGTCATATACAAGATGTTTATCAGAGGGTCCAAAACACAGTTGCATCAACTGGGGGCTGATTGGAGTATCTTTCCTGTTTTCATGACATAAGGGTCACAGATAAAGCCTGATGAAATTTTGCAAATCAGAGCAGCATACTGGAAATACAGTTTACCTGTGCTTGTCTCGGTATTATAGCGGACAACAATAAAATGGCTATCGTCCGTCAGTTTTTCCTGCAGTGCTTGAAGAAAATAAACCAGCAGCTCCGGAGATGGAACAGCCTTTGATGCAGCATGCCGGAGTGCTACTTTAAGGGCAAAAGCTAAATCAGGGTCCAAGACTAAATTATCTATATAAGGGACGGGACAAAGAATCTGTGTGCATGCAAAAAGCAATCCAGGAAACATTACTCAATGAGGTTGTCAAATCGTGTCCGGCGATATCAAAAGATCGGACAACATTCAAAGTATACCTGAGAACACTTTGCGTTTGTCTGACAAGTCGCCAGGTGCTATCTTTTTTATATTTTATTAGTGCATATTAATTTGTTTGAAAACAGTTACTCTGTCTTTCAATATATTTTATGCAGGGCAAAGTCCACTACAAAAGTGGCGTCGTACAATGGACAGGAGGCTCGCACCGGTTTAAATGTCGTGGTGGACTCTCGCACCTTCACCGACTACCGCTGCCGCGCCCGAATATCGCGGCCGCTTTTCGTCGTCCGTCTATCGCCACCTGATCTACATCAACTAGCCGGGACTGCGCCTGCGATTGACTCGCTCGTCCGTACCGGTTTACAACATCGTGGCCGACTCGGCCGTGATTAATTTCAGCTTCACCATGGTGATCATCAACTCCACGGTGGATAACCCCTGGCATGGTATATCAGGTGAAATCCATCCAATATATTTTATATTATATATTGCTTTCTTTAAAAAGAGCAATTACACCGGTTTGCAAAGTTGTCTAATGCAGGACCCTAAACCGCCATATTGGTGCAAATTTAAAGGCCGTTAGAAAATTTCCGGCTTAAAAAGAAGGATTCCGGTTTAATATCCGGCTCAAGGGGAAGATGTCTCCCATAAGCTTTGAAGCTCTCAATATCCGGTTCAAGATCCCGGTTCAAGAAGAATTTATCTCTTGCAAAAAGTTAAAAATTGCCGAAGAGGACCTGCTGCCATGGTGCGCGGTTCAAACATGGGTATCCTGCCTTATTGGCCTGACATATTATTGATCACATGGGGGCTTCTGCTTCATAAAATGGGGTCTCTGTTCTTTTTACATCATGCGTGGTTACACGGAGGTTCTATCTTAAAGCGGCCTCCGGTTTACCCCTCGAGTTAGCTTTTCAAAAGCTTTATATCATATCACTTGGGGGCTTGGTCGTGTCCGAACCAATGAAACACCTTTTGATAGGCGAAAGCCACCAGATCATTTGGGGACATGGTCAAGTCTGAATCAGTCACGCCTCTTGGTCGGCCTAAGGCCACAGAATCACTTGGGGGCTTTGGTCGAACCCGAACCATCGTCACCCCTCTTGATCGGCGTAATGCCAATGCATCACTTGGGGACTTGTGGTCACGTCTGAACCATAGTCACGCCTCTTGATCGGCCTAAGGCCACAGAGTCACTTGGGGCTTGGTCGAACCCGAACCATTGCCACGCCACTTGATCGGCATAATGCCATGGTTTCAGTTGGGGACCTGGCTGACTTGAACCATGGCTACACCTTATTGGGAGCTTGGTCATGTCCGACCATGGTAACACCATCTGATCGGCTCAGTAAAGCCTCATTTGCAATGGTTTTATTTTGCCTTTGCTTGAATTTTGTTCCTTTTTGCTAAAGAACTTTTACTTCTGTTGCGTTTTTAAACCGACATTTTTAATCCGGTTCAAACTATCAATTACAAATTGGCGGAACACGGTCAAATCCTAATCCGAAGACTATCTGCCCAGTTTGATGTTACCATCTTATTATGGGGTAAACCGGTGTTCATTAACCCAGCTTGACTTTCAATTACAAATTGTCAGTACATGATCAAATCATAATCCGGAGACTATCCGCCCGGTCTGGTTTGACTACGAGTCGCCAGTATTATATATGGTTAAACCGGTGTTTATCACAGCCCGGTACGGTTTTATCATAAACCGACACAGTATGAAAGGAGTTATCATTACTCAAGATTGGGGTCATCACCCTTACTACAAAAAATTGGTAAACCAATGATGTGATTCAATGTCACAGGTATGATATATTTCATTGATTATTCTTAAAGTGCAGCCTTGGTTATAAACCTGGGTTATATGTTGGGCATTATGACCCGTCCGGTGGTAAACTGCCAGGACACTTTAAACTTGTTGTATGCAGAGACAGGTTGAATAAAGCATGATGATAAATTATCCGGTGTTTATTAAACCGGCCTGGCTTTAAGACGATAAGTGACCAGTATATCATGATAAATTATCCGGTGTTTATTAAACCGGCCTGGCTTTGGACAATAAGTCACCAGTATATATTTGGATTGCGCCATCGAAATCATGCGTTTATAAATCATTGAGTTATATTATTCAAATAGCCAAACTTGGCTGAAAATTCATTATGATATTGAATGAATAAGGTTTTCATACTGGATTATATTATCTTGAATAGCCAACATGGCTGGATTTTATTATGGTTATCAATAACCAGTATTATGATTAAGGTTTTCAAAGTCGCTTTAGGGCAATGGCTATCATCTTGTCAATGGATATGATTTATTCTACAATTGAAGGAATAGTCCCGAGTCGCTGCAGGCTTACGACCCGGCACTTGGGGGCTACATTATTTAAGTTGAGATTATATCAAATATGCAAGTCTCATGTCGCTGCAAGCATGCACCATGACACTTGGGGTCTAATGCAAAGTAATTTTTTTGCTCATATTATTGAAGACCTGACTCATCATATTATAATGAGTCGGCCCTTGGGGGCTACCAATTGCTCCTGTCAACAGTTGAAGGTACAAAGCTTTTTATTCATTATATTGAAGGGTCCACTTCTTAGTTGGTAAAGCACAAGGTTCTTAACCTTGTGGACGTGGATTCAAGTCCCATGGTGGGGGCTACACATCATTGCTCAAATCTACATGATTACACCTACAAAGTCCCTGCTCATCATTGCATAATGACCCGGCCCTTGGGGGCTACACTGGTGGAAGTTTTTATGAGTATAAGACAATTACAAGTCCCAGGTTGCTGCCAGCATGACAACCCGGCACTTGGGGGCTACATAGTATGGAGTATTCAGTTTTTACTAGTCACTGGGATGAACAACATGGATTTCTTTGAAAGTGGCAGTATTTATATTGAAGCAAAGTCTTAAGCCACCACTTTGTTCTGCTCAAAGACTTGGGAGCTATAGGTATTATATTATTATCGAAGAAATATTTTCAAATTCTCTGATTGAGCAAACTAGGTTGACGCGGCGTCAACAATCATTATGACCCTGTGGCTGCAACCCGGCGTCATTAATAGTCATGAACCGGTGTCTGCAACAATCATGACTCGAAATTATCAAGTTTTTATAACCCGACAGTCTTTGGCAATGATAAAACCGGCAAGTTCTGCATCTTCAAACCGGTTGAATATCGGATGAGTATTTCAAGACCAATATTTCTTAAACCGGCGCTTTGGAAGCCGATTCAAGTGGATTATTCTTCATAATATTTTTTCTATAAAAAGCCAACATCAGCAATTTGAGTATGAACCTGGTTATTGACCCGGATTTTCTAGAAGGAGGAAATGACAAAGGATTTAAGGACGATCAGGTGCCGGTCTACAAGAATTCTTAACCCAAAGCACAAGCTGCCAAAATTGTTCTGGTGTTTATTTTGCAGCATAAGTTTACCATGGATAAACCGAAGCTAAACTTGGGGGCTAATGTCGGGGATATACCCCGCGGCATAAACCGGCCGGAAGTATAACCCGGCCGGACTTGGCGGTTTACCTGAAGAACCCGCAGACACTTGGCAGTTCACTGGCGACCCGGCGGTTTACGATTCATTGGTAATCCGGCAGGCGGGTCAGAGGAGCCACAAGACCCGGTGCCCCGACTGGCGGTTCATGAAGGCCGGTTCAACTACGGTGGGCCAGTTTATAAGGAAAGGCATAATGAATATTTATCTTACAAGGAGTTAAGACCTGGACTTGAATCCGGTTTATATTAGAGATAGACTAGTCCTAATCCTAATAGGACTCCACATGTACCCTCCCCTTCAACATATATAAGGAGGCGCAGGGCTCCCCAAAGAGGGACAAGCTACAAGCAAGAAGAAAGAATCTTAGGGCTAGACACAAAGAGGAGAGCCGGTTTACGGCGACTCCCTCGTGATGATAATGAGACCTAGCCTCAAACAGCATGTAGGGTTTTTACCGGATGATGTTTCCCGGGGCCCGAAGCTGTCTAAATCCCTGTCTTGTGTTGCGTCTCTCGTCCGACTCAACCCCTCTCAAGCTACCACATAGATGCGTTGGCCTCACGACTAAGTCCTGATACTAAGGACATCTGCCGTGACAATTCCACGACAGTTCTTGTGCTCATCACAGGAAGAAAGTCTCCCTCAGCTGCTGCAAAGTTTCCCCAACAACTGACAGGATTCAATGTGAGCCATAACTCATAAGTAATAGCAACCAAAATTGAATGGCCCTTGGCTATGTGAGTGCCCAAATAGGAGAGAAATACCCACTAGTTCCTGGATGTATCTACACCCTATATGGGGTTTGAGGGAGTCCTGGATTAGGGGGTATCCGGACAGTCGGATTAAATACTTTGGCCGGACTGTTGGACCGTGAAGATACAAGACTCAAGACTTCGTCCCGTGTCCGGATGAGACTCTCCTTGGCGTGGAAGACAAGCTTGGCGATCCGGATATTATATTTCCTTCTTTGTAACCGACTCCATGTAAACCCTAGGCCTCTCTGGTGTCTATATAAACCGGAGAGTTTAGTCCTTAGGGACAGAATCATAATCATCATAGGCTAGCTTCTGGGGTTTAGCCTCTACGATCTCGTGGTAGATCAACTCTTGTAACAATCATATCATCAATATCAATCAAGCAGGAAGTAGGGTTTTATCTCCATCGAGAGGGCCCGAACCTGGGTAAACATTGTGTCCCTTGCCTCCTGTTACCATTAGCCTTAGACGCACTATCGTGGTGGGCGCACGGCAGATGCCAAGGGATGGCTAAAGAGAGGAGGAGGCTCGAGGGCGCTGGTGGGCTCCAGAGGCGAGGTTGATATGCGCGGGCGCGGGACACCGGACATACCCAGGTTCTGGGCTCTCCGGAGAGATAACACCCCTAGTCCTGCCGAGTTTAGTTGGATGGTCGATAGTACAATGTCGCTCCTAGAGCTGTATGGAGAAGGAAGGAGACTGGCCAAGGCTCGGGCTGCTCCTTCTCCCCGGCGTTGCTATGTGGTAGCTAGTCCTATGCTTGCCTGGGTCTCTCTTACATGCGTCTCGTGTCCAGCATGCCCACTGTAGGCGTGGGCTCCTGGGGGGTTTTATAGATCAACCCACCCAGGGTTACAATGGTAATATGCTGAGTCGGTGGGTCCGTATTGTCGATGTCCGGAGTACCGGGCTGAGTCCCGCTTGTGGGCTTGTGGTTCACCTTGTTCCCCTAGGAGCGGGCCCCGCGTACCTAGCGGGACTGTGTGCCATCTTGTCGATCGTCATGGCGTGGCCGAGTTGAGCCGCATACAGTGTTCTCCTTTAGGCCGCCGCTTGCTATCGTCAGCAGTGAGGGCGGGAACACTATTGCCACGCCATCCCTGGTCAGCGGGTAGGTAAGGGGCACTGTTGCCACGCTCCGGCTGACCACAGGCATGGGCGGGAGCACTGTTGTCTTGGTCATCGGTGACTGAGGTCTCATCCCATCGTACGGCCTGGATGGGATGGGAGCTGACCCGTGACTGGGTTGCCGTGGACGCCACGGGTGGGTTGGCTTGCTGGGGGAAACCATGGCTGCGCCGGGTTGAGTTGTCTTGCGCTAGCTGCTGTGGCCGGGTCGACGTACCTTGTCGAGTCGAGGGTCTTGTCCGGGTTGCGAGCCTTGCCGGGTCGAGCGACCCGGCCAAGCGCGTGCCGGTTTTCGGGGCGATGCGGGCCCCGCTGTTTTTGAAATAGATCCGGGTTTCGTTGCCTGCCCGGGGTTCATCCCCTCGACAGTAGTCCCCGAAGCTGTGAAGGTCCGCCGTCTCCGGATGAGTGGGCCTTCGCAGTTTCCCCCTTCAGCAAGGCGGAATCTGCAAGCGTCGGGTCCGCAACACCCACTATATGCCGGTTTTCTCGGAAACCGGATCGCGGCACCCCGGCCGTGGCGGGAACCGAGGAGTCCGTCGAATCTTGAGGCGATCCCTCGAGCATCGTGCAAGCGCCACGTGGTGTCCGGAAGTCGGAGGGGCCTGACAGGCCACGCGCGTGACGGGATTGGGCGACGGGCCGGGGCCCGCCGCCGCGCGCCCTTGGCCCACGCGCGCGGATTTATTGCGGTGTCTGGGGGCCGGTTGCACTTCCCCGCGTAGTTAGTGCGCGTGTACGTGCACACTTATTGCGGGGTAGTGGAACGGGCGTGTGCAGACGATCCCACTCCCCCACGTTTGAATCCGGGGGTTATAAATTGAGGGGGGCAAGGGGGCAGCAGACATTATTCTCGCTCGCACCCTCCTGTCCCCCTGCTCCTGCTCTGCTCCTTGCCACCGACACACAGCCGCGCCCGCGGCCCCGAGAAGAGATCTCTATATCGTCCTTCTTCTCTCTTTCTCTTCTGGCAATGTCGCTGCCGTCGGGCTCCTGGATGGGCTCGACCGTCACCACCGACGACATCACCTACCTTTGGTCTTCGTGGCGCCTGCCGCGGGAGACAGACGTTGGTGTCCGTCTGCCGCGCGGCGAGCAGAGGCCTCGGCCCGAGGGGCAGGAGCACGTCGTCTTCCTCATGCATTTCTGTTGAGGAACGTAGCAGAAATTCAAAAATTTTCCTACGTAACACCAAGATCTATCTATGGAGAGACCAGCAACGAGTAGAAAGGAGAGTGCATCTACATACCCTTGCAGATCGCTAAGCGGAAGCGTTCAAGTGAACGGGGTTGATGGAGTCGTACTCGTCGTGATTCAGATCACCGATGATCCTAGTGCCGAACGGACGGCACCTCCGCGTTCAACACACGTACAGCTCGACGATGTCTCCCACGCCTTGATCCAGCAAGGAGAGAGGGAGAGGTTGAGGAAGACTCCATCCAGCAGCAGCACAACGGCGTGGTGGTGATGGAGGAGTGTGGCAATCCTGCAGGGCTTCGCCAAGCACCTACGGGAGAGGAGGAGGTGTCACGGGAGGGAGGGAGGCGCCAAGGGCTCCGGTATGGATGCCCTCCCTCCCCTCCACTATATATAGGGGCAGGGGAGAGGGGGGAGGCGCAGCCTTGCCCCCTCCTCCAAGGAAGGGGTGCGGCTAAGGAGGGGGGAGGAGTCCATCCTCCCCAAGGCACTGCCTTCCCCCTTTAGGACTCTCCCCTTTTTCCTATATCTTGGCGCATGGGCCTCTAGGGGCTGGTGCCCTTGGCCCATGTAGGCCAAGGCGCACCCCCTACAGCCCATGTGGCCCCCCGGGGCAGGTGGCCCCACCCGGTGGGCCCCCGGGACCCTTCCGGTGGTCCCGGTACAATACCGGTGACCCCGAAACTTGTCCCGATGGCCGAAACAGGACTTCCTATATATAAATCTTTACCTCCGGACCATTCCGGAACTCCTCGTGACGTCCGGGATCTCATCCGGGACTCCGAACAACATTCGGTAACCACATACAAACTTCCTTTATAACCCTAGCGTCATCGAACCTTAAGTGTGTAGACCCTACGGGTTCGGGAGACATGTAGTCATGACCGAGATGTTCTCCGGTCAATAACCAACAGCGGGATCTGGATACCCATGTTGGCTCCCACATGTTCCACGATGATCTCATCGGATGAAACACGATGTCAAGGACTCAATCAATCCCGTATACAATTCCCTTTGTCTAGCGGTATGGTACTTGCCCGAGATTCGATCGTCGGTATACCGATACCTTGTTCAATCTCGTTACCGGCAAGTCTCTTTACTCGTTCCGTAACACATCATCCCATGATCAACCCCTTGGTCACATTGTGCACATTATGATGATGTCCTACCGAGTGGGCCCAGAGATACCTCTCCGTTTACACGGAGTGACAAAATCCCAATCTCGATTCGTGCCAACCCAACAGACACTTTCAGAGATACCCGTAGTGTACCTTTATAGCCACCCAGTTACGTTGTGACGTTTGGCACACCCAAAGCACTCCTACGGTATCCGGGAGTTGCACAATCTCATGGTCTAAGGAAATGATACTTGACATTAGAAAAGCTTTAGCATACGAACTACATGATCTTGTGCTAGGCTTAGGATTGGGTCTTGTCCATCACATCATTCTCCTAATGATGTGATCCCGTTATCAACGACATCCAATGTCCATGGTCAGGAAACCGTAACCATCTATTGATTAACGAGCTAGTCAACTAGAGGCTTACTAGGGACATGGTGTTGTCTATGTATCCACACATGTATCTGAGTTTCCTATCAATACAATTCTAGCATGGATAATAAACGATTATCATGAACAAGGAAATATAATAATAATCAATTTATTATTGCCTCTAGGGCATATTTCCAACAGTCTCCCACTTGCACTAGAGTCAATAATCTAGTTCACATCACCATGTGATTAACACTGACAGGTCACATCACCATGTGACCAACATCCGAAGAGTCTTGGGTTTGATCATGTTGCTTGTGAGAGAGGTTATAGTCAACGGGTCTGAACCTTTCAGATCCGTGTGTGCTTTACAAATCTCTATGTCATCTCCTAGATGCAGCTACCACGTTCTATTTGGAGCTATTCCAAATAACTGTTCTACTTGGAGCTATTCTAAATTGTTGCTCCATTATACGTATCCGGCATCTCTACTCAGAGCTATCCGGATAGGTGTTAAGCTTGCATCGACGTAACCCTTTACGACGAACTCTTTTACCACCTCCATAATTGAGAAAATTCCTTAGTCCACTAGTTACTAAGGATAACTTTGACCGCTGTCCTGTGATCCATTCTTGGATCACTCTTGTACCCCTTGACTGACTCATGGTAAAGCACACTTCAGGTGCGGTACACAGCATAGCATACTGTAGAGCCTATGTCTTAAGCATAGGGGACGACCTTCGTTCCTTTCTCTCTATTCTGCCATGGTCGAGCTTTAAGTCTTAACTTCATACCTTACAACTCAGGCAAGAACTCCTTCTTTGACTGATCCATCTTGAACACCTTCAAGATCACGTCAAGGCATGTGCTCATTTGAAAGTACTATTAAGCGTTTTGATCTATCCTTATAGATCTTGATGCTCAATGTTCAAGTAGCTTAATCCAGGTTTTCCATTGAAAACACTTTCCAAATAACCCTATATGCTTTCCAGAAATTCTACGTCATTTCTGATCATTAATATGTCAACAACATATACTCATCAGAAATTCTATAGTGCTCCCACTCACTTCTTTGGAAATACAAGTTTCTCATAAACTTTGTATACACCCAAAATCTTTGATCATCATCAAAGCATACATTCCAACTCCGAGATGCTCACTCCAGTCCTCAGAAGGATTGCTGGAGCTTTGCATACTTATTAGCATATTTCAGGATGGACAAAACCTTCCGGTTGTATCACATACAACCTTTCCTCAAGAATCGTCGAGGAAACAATGTTTTGACATCCTATCTGCAAGATTTCATAAATAATGCAGTAATTGCTAATATAATTCCAACAGACTCTTAGCATCGCTACGAGTGAGAAAGTCTCATCGTAGTCAACTCCTTGAACTTGTCGAAAAACATCTTAACGACAAGTCGAGCTTTCTCAATGGTGACACTTACCATCATTGTCTGTCTTCCTTTCAAAATCCATATGTACCTAACAGCCTTACGACCATCAAGTAGTTCTTCCAAAGTCTACACTTTGTTTTCATACATGGATCCTCTCTCGGGTTTTATGGCCTTGAGCCATTTATCGGAATCCGGGCCCACCATCGCTTCTCCATAGCTCGTAGGTTCATTGTTGTCTAGCAACATGACTTCCAAGACAGGATTACGTACCACTCTGAAGTAGTACGCATCCTTGTCATCCCACGAGGTTTGGTAGTGACTTGATCCGAAGTTTCATGATCACTATCATAAGCTTCCACTTCAGTTGGTGTACGTGCCACAGGAACAATTTCCTGTGCCCTGCTACACACTCGTTGAAGTGACGGTTCAATAACCTCATCAAGTCTCCACCATCCTCCCACTCAATTCTTTCGAGAGAAACCTTTCCTCGAGAAAGGACCCGATTCTAGAAACAATTCATATTGCTTTCGGATCTGAATTAGGAGGTATACCCAACTGTTTTGGGTGTTCTATGAAGATGTATTTTATCCGCTTTGGGTTCGAGCTTAATCCTGAAACTTTTTCACATAAGCATCGCAGCCCCAAACTTCTAAGAAATGACAGCTTAGGTTTCTCTAAACCATAATTCATACGGTGTCATCTCAACGGAATTACGTGGTGCCCTATTTAAAGTGAATGTGGTTGTCTCTAATGCCTAACCCATGAACGATAGTGGTAATTCGATAAGAGACATCATGGTACGCACCATATCCAATAGGGTGCAACTATGACGTTTGGACACACCATCACACTATGGTGTTCCAGGCTGTATGAGTTGTGAAACAATTTCCACAATGTCTTAATTCTGTGCCAAACTCGTAATTCAGATATTCATCTCTATGATCATATCATAGATCTTTTATCCTCTTGTCACGACGATCTTTCAACTTCACACTGAAATTACTTGAACCTTTCAATAATTCAGACTCGTGATTCATCAAGTAAATATACTCAACATCTACTCGAATCATCTGTGAAGTAAGAACATAACGATATTCACTGCATGCCTCAGCACTCATTGGACTGCACACATCAAAATGTGTTACTTCCAACAAGTTGCTATCTTGTTCCATCTTACTGAAAACGAGGCTTTTCAGTCATCTTGCCCATGTGGTATGATTTGCATGTCCCAAGTGATTCAAAATCAAGTGAGTCAAACGGTCCATTTGCATGGAGTTTCTTCATGCATATACACCAATAGACATGGTTCGCATGTCTCAAACTTTTCAGAAACGAGTGAGTCCAAAGATCCATCAACATGGAGCTTCTTCATGCGTTTTATACCATTATGACTTACATGGCAGTGCCACAAGTAAGTGGTACTATCATTACTATCTTATATCTTTTGGCATGAAAATGTGTATCCCTACGATCAAAATTCAATAAACCATTCCTTTAGGTGCAAGAGCACTTATTCAGGTTTAATACTAATCTTGATGGTAGAGGGAGTGTGCGATGTTAGATCACATCAAACTTGGAAACATTTCCAACACGTATCGTCAGCTCACCTTTAGCTAGTCTCCGTTTATTCCGTAGCCTTTTGTTTCGAGTTACTAACACTTAGCAACCGAACCGGTATCTAATACCCTGGTGCTACTAGGAGTACTAGCAAAGTACACATTAACATAATGTATATCCAATATACTTCTATCGACCTTGCCAGCCTTCTTATCTACCAAGTATCTAGGGTAATTCTGCTCTAGTGGTTGTTCCCCTTATTACAGAAGCACTTAGTCTCGGGTTTGGGTTTTACCTTGGGTTTCTTCACTAGAGCAGCAGCTGATTTGCCGTTTCATGAAGTATCCCTTCTTGCCCTTGCCCTTCTTGAAACTAGTGGTTTCACCAACCATCAACAATTGATGCTCCTTCTTGATTTCTACTTTCGCGGTGTCAAACATCGCGAATACCTCAAGGATCATCATATCTATCCCTGATATGTTATAGTTCATCACGAAGCTCTAACAGCTTGGTGGCAATGACTTTGGAGAACCATCACTGTCTTATCTGGAAGATCAACTCCCACTCGATTCAAATGATTGTTGTACTCAGACAATCTGAGCACAAGCTCAACAATTGAGCTTTTCTCCTTAGTTTGCAGGTTAAGAAAGTCATCGGAGGTCTTATACCTCTTGACATGGGCACGAGCCTGAAATCCCAATTTCAGCCCTCAAAACATCTCATATGTTTCGCGATGTTTCAAAAACGTCTTTGGTGCCTCAACTCTAAACCGTTTAACTGAACTATCACGTAGTTATCAAAACGTGTATGTCAGATGTTCGCAACAACCACAGACAACGTTCGAGGTTCAGCACACTGAGCGGTGCATTAAGGACATAAGCCTTCTATGAAGCAATGAGGACAATCCTCAGTTTACGGACCTAGTCCGCATAATTGCTACTATCAACTTTCAACTAATTTTTCTCTAGGAACATATCTAAACAGTAGAACTATAGCGTGAGCTACGACATAATTTGCAAAAACCTTTTGACTATGTTCAGGATAATTAAGTTCATCTTATGAACTCCCACTCAGATAGACATCCCTCTAGTCATCTAAGTGATTACATGATCCGAGTCAAACTAGGCCGTGTCCGATCATCACGTGAGACGGACTAGTCATCATCGGTGAACATCTTCATGTTGATCGTATCTTCTATACGACTCATGCTCGACCTTTCGGTCTCCGTGTTCCGAGGCCATGTCTGTACATGCTAGGCTCGTCAAGTTAACCCTAAGTGTTTCGCGTGTGTTCCGAGGCCATGTCTGTACATGCTAGGCTCGTCAACACCCGTTGTATTTGAACGTCTGAATAAAACACCCGATCATCACGTGATGTTTTGAAACAGCGAACTGTCGCAACGGTGCACAGTTAGGGGAGAACACTTCTTGAAATTGTTGTAAGGGATCATCTTATTTACTACCGTCGTTCTAAGCAAATAAGATGTATAAACATGATAAACATCACATGCAATCAAATAGTGACATGATATGGCCATCATCACTTTGCTCCTTTTGATCTCCATCTTCGGGGCTCCATGATCATCATCGTCACCGGCATGACACCATGATCTCCATCATCATGATCTCCATCATCGTGTCTTCATGAAGTTGCCTCGCCAACTATTACTTCTACTACTATGGCTAACGGTTAGCAATAAAGTAAAGTAATTACATGACGTTTAAGTTGACACGCAGGTCACAAATAAATAAAGACAACTCCTATGGCTCCTGCCGGTTGTCATACTCATCGACATGCAAGTCGTGATTCCTATTACAAGAACATGATCAATCTCATACATCACATATATCATTCATCACATCCTTTTGGCCATATCACATCACATAGCATACCCTGCAAAAACAAGTTAGACGTCCTCTAATTGTTGTTTGCATGTTTTACGTGGCTGCTATGGGTTTCTAGCAAGAACGTTTCTTACCTACGCATGAACCACAACGTGATATGCCAATTGCTATTTACCCTTCATAAGGACCCTTTTCATCGAATCCGATCCGACTAAAGTGGGAGAGACAGACACCCGCCAGCCACCTTATGCAACTAGTGCATGTTTGTCGGTGGAACCGGTCTCACGTAAGCGTACGTGTAAGGTTGGTCCGGGCCGCTTCATCCCACGATGCCGCCGAATCAAGATAAGACTAGTAACGGCAAGCATATTGAACAATATCGACGCCCACAACTACTTTGTGTTCTACTCGTGCAAAGAATCTACGCAATAGACCTAGCTCATGATGCCACTGTTGGGGAACGTAGCAGAAATTCAAAAATTTCCTACGTAACACCAAGATCTATCTATGGAGAGACCAGCAACGAGTAGAAAGGAGAGTGCATCTACATACCCTTGTAGATCGCTAAGCGGAAGCGTTCAAGTGAACGGGGTTGATGGAGTCGTACTCGTCGTGATTCAGATCACCGATGATCCTAGTGCCGAACGGACGGCACCTCCGCGTTCAACACACGTACAGCTCGACGATGTCTCCCACGCCTTGATCCAGCAAGGAGAGAGGGAGAGGTTGAGGAAGACTCCATCCAGCAGCAGCACAACGGCGTGGTGGTGATGGAGGAGCGTGGCAATCCTGCAGGGCTTCGCCAAGCACCTACGGGAGAGGAGGAGGTGTCACGGGAGGGAGGGAGGCGCCAAGGGCTCAGGTATGGATGCCCTCCCTCCCCTCCACTATATATAGGGGCAGGGGAGAGGGGGGAGGCGCAGCCTTGCCCCTTCCTCCAAGGAAGGGGTGCGGCTAAGAGGGGGGGAGGAGTCCATCCTCCCCAAGGCACCTCGGAGGTGCCTTCCCCCTTTAGGACTCTCCCCTTTTTCCTATATCTTGGCGCATGGGCCTCTAGGGGCTGGTGCCCTTGGCCCATGTAGGCCAAGGCGCACCCCCTACAGCCCATGTGGCCCCCCGGGGCAGGTGGCCCCACCCGGTGGGCCCCCGGGACCCTTCCGGTGGTCCCGGTACAATACCGATGACCCCGAAACTTGTCCCGATGGCCGAAACAGGACTTCCTATATATAAATCTTTACCTCCGGACCATTCCGGAACTCCTCGTGACGTCCGGGATCTCATCCGGGACTCCGAACAACATTCGGTAACCACATACAAACTTCCTTTATAACCCTAGCGTCATCGAACCTTAAGTGTGTAGACCCTACGGGTTCGGGAGACATGTAGACATGACCGAGATGTTCTCCGGTCAATAACCAACAGCGGGATCTGGATACCCATGTTGGCTCCCACATGTTCCACGATGATCTCATCGGATGAACCACGATGTCAAGGACTCAATCAATCCCGTATACAATTCCCTTTGTCTAGCGGTATGGTACTTGCCCGAGATTCGATCGTCGGTATACCGATACCTTGTTCAATCTCGTTACCGGCAAGTCTCTTTACTCGTTCCGTAACACATCATCCCGTGATCAACCCCTTGGTCACATTGTGCACATTATGATGATGTCCTACCGAGTGGGCCCAGAGATACCTCTCCGTTTACACGGAGTGACAAAATCCCAATCTCGATTCGTGCCAACCCAACAGACACTTTCAGAGATACCCGTAGTGTACCTTTATAGCCACCCAGTTACGTTGTGACGTTTGGCACACCCAAAGCACTCCTACGGTATCCGGGAGTTGCACAATCTCATGGTCTAAGGAAATGATACTTGACATTAGAAAAGCTTTAGCATACGAACTACATGATCTTGTGCTAGGCTTAGGATTGGGTCTTGTCCATCACATCATTCTCCTAATGATGTGATCCCGTTATCAACGACATCCAATGTCCATGGCCAGGAAACCGTAACCATCTATTGATTAACGAGCTAGTCAACTAGAGGCTTACTAGGGACATGGTGTTGTCTATGTATCCACACATGTATCTGAGTTTCCTATCAATACAATTCTAGCATGGATAATAAACGATTATCATGAACAAGGAAATATAATAATAATCAATTTATTATTGCCTCTAGGGCATATTTCCAACAATTTCGAGCGTGGCTTCGGCCTGCCGGCGAGGACTTTCTTCCGCGCGTTCTTGGAGTTCTTCAGGCTCCAACCGCACCATCTTGGCGCCGGCGCCATCGTCCAGCTCTCCGGGTTCATGATCCTGTGCGAGGGGTACCTGGGGGTCGAGCCAACTATCGACCTCTGGGCGCGCTTCTTCTCCTTGAAGTAGCAGGGCCCGTCGGCCGGGGAGTTTGCCGACTGCGGCGCCGCCGTCATCTCGAAGCGGTCAGGGGCGGACTTCCCCAAGATCCCGCTCGAGGATTCTGCCAAGAAGCGGCAGAATTCCTTCTTCTATGTCCGCAACCATGGTGCGGACCACAACAACCTTCCTCCCTTCGCCGTCGCGCCACCGCGGGCAAAAACAAACTAGGGCTACTCGCTCCGTCGCCCGTCACAGGAGATCGTCAACCTCTGCGAGCGGGTCACGGTGATGAGGACGCAGGAGGGGCTCACCGGCACTGACCTCCTTGCCGCGTTCATCACCCGCCGGGTTCTCCCGCTTCAGAGGTGCTCCTGCCTCATCGGTGAGATGATCGGGCTTCAGGACCCCAATTGGATGGGGTTGACGCGGCTGTCTACGGAGCAGGTTGCGCGCGGCGTGAACGACATCTCCAAGGCCAACCTTGCAGATGACTGGAGATTCGGCAAGGCGCCGTACCGCCAGGCGAACCCAGCGCCGCAGGTGAGCGTCTAGTCTTCTTATTTTTCCGCAGCGCATCTTCTCATTCCTCCCAACGCGTCACGGGAGATACTTCTGAACGCGAGCCTGCATCCTTACGCTCGGGCTCCGTCGCAGGTGGCGCCGGTGGCACCAGAGGAGCCCGCGGCTCACGGCGGCGAGGAGGTGGCCGAGTCCGACGCCGGTGCTGGGCGTCGTGTGGGTAAGTCTTGATTCTTTTGCTTCTTCATTTGTCTTGAATAGTTGGATACGTCGTGGCGCAGGCGACGCTGACGCCGGTTGTTGGTGCAGCAGCGTTGGGCGGGGGAGGCGGTGAGGCGGGCGGAGCTGGGTCCTCGCATGGGGCAGCACCGAGCCGCCCGCACGGGAAAGACAGCATCGCGCCGTGACCCCGGGCCCCGAAGCGCACGGTGGACCTGACCGAGCCTGCGAGGCCGGCCAAGAAGAGGCGCGGGAAGCCGACCCCGGTCCCAGTCTTGACGGGGTAAGTCTCATTTCCTGCTTGCGCCTGGATTCCTTGAGTCAGTCTTGTTTCTTGCTTGCATATCCTTTCTTCTTCTTCAGGTTGCGCTGGCGAGGGTGGCGGTGGAGGCCACGACGGCCGAGGGGGCCGCGTTCCACAGGAGCCGGTCCGACCTCGCGCGGCCTGGCCGGGAAGGAGGGACGGGGTAACTAGGATCTCGGCCTAGACCCGGACGACGCCGAGGCCTTGGCCTAGCGGGACAGGAACCGGGCCGAGGTGGAGTTGGAGGGGGCGTCGGTCCAAGCTTGGACCGACGCGACGGCGGCATGGGCGCGAGGCGGCGCGGAGCCGGCCTGGCGCGAGATGCCGGAGGGCATGGTGGTGGCGGCGACGGTTTTTGAGCCGTCGACGGTGAGGGAGCGCGGCCTTGGAGGAGGTGCGTCATCTTGGAGGAGGTGCCGCGGGCGGCGGTGCCGGAGGCGCCGGAGGCTGTGGGGGAGGCACCGCAGGCGGCGATGCCTGAGGTGGCGACGCAGGGCGTCCCGGCGTCCGAGGAAGTGCTGACAACGCCGGGAGGAGCGTCGGAGGAGGTGTTGGCCACGTCGCAAGCGGCCAGTGGGGGGCGTGCCTTGGTGCTCCATCGGGGAGGGTGCCGAGCTGCCGTGCCGCAGCCCGCGCGAAGCGGGGGCGCGGCCGTCTTCGGGCCTCAGACCCAGGAGGAGGTGGCGCTGGACGCCATCAGCCGCCGTCGGCGTGGCCGGACGGAGCGGCTTGAGGCCTTCGCCCAGGCCGAGGTGGAGCGAACGCGCGACCTGGAGCGCGCCGTCTTTGTAAGTTCCTTTTTTCTTCTGTTTTCTTACGATTTCTTCTTTGTTGGGGAGCTCTAGCGCACCCATTGGGTGTAGGCCCCGAGGTTTGGGCCAACTATGTAGTAGTTGGGTCGAATCTTAGGAGCGTCGGCCTTGTTCTATCTTTGGTATGCTTTCAGCATCTTGGCGCCTTCCGGGTTGCCGCCTTCAACCGGCTCCTTGGCAAGCATCGGGAGCTCAAGGAGCAACTCGCTGCCAAGGAGGAGGAGCTTCGCGTCGCCGCAGGTACTTTTGTGCTCTTTTCTAGTGGGGGCGCGCTAGCGCACCCACTGGGTGTAGCCCCCGAGATTCGGGCCAACTATGTAGTAGTTGGGCCAAATCTTAAATCTTGTCTTTTTTGTTCTGCTGAATTCCTCTATCCTGCAGCCGGGGTGCAGTCTTGGTGGAACCGGTTGCTCCGGGCTGGTCATCATTATGATCGGCTTGTTCCTGATACTGGCTGTCTTGGCGTCGAGGCGGCACAGGCGAGGGCGGAGGCGGTCGCGGCCCGACGGTCTCTTGACGAGGCCAACCGGCTGCTCGAGCAGCTGGTGGGTCACAAGAGCCGCCTCGAGGCCAAGGTGGAGCTTCTTAAGGCGGAGGCCGCCAAGATGGTGGAGACGCAGCAGGCCCTGGTCGAGGCGGACCAGCAGCGTGGCCGGCTGGCCGACGACAAGGGTCGGCTCCAGGCCGAGGTGGATCATCTGCGGGAGCAGGACACCGCGGCTTAGGGGGGCTCGCTAGGAGGAGGCTCGCCACCGTGAGGTGGCCGAGAAGGCGGCTGAAGACATGGACGCCGAGCTGAAGGCGGCCCTTGCTAAGGCGGACGGCCTGGAGAAGGCGCTCGGGGAGCACAACCGCGTCTTGGAGCGGGAGCGGCGTGGTACGTTGCTCGAGGCGCAGCACCTGGAAGAGTCCTTCTCCAGTAAATGCTGCTTCTCGTAGTTTGCCGGGTCGGGACCCGACCCTTCCTTCCTTGTTATTCTTCTAACTTGCTTCTTCTTTTGCGACAGGGGCCTTCCCGGAGACGCAGCGGCTGGCGGAGGAAGCCGTCCGGTATCAGCGCGACCCGACCGGCGTTGCTGGGTCCGGGACGGATCCGCTGACGGCCTGGACCTTCCCGGAGATCATTGTTGCTACTGAGGCCCGCCTGCGGGTCTTGGGGACGCAGATGGAGCGGCTGTCCCGGGCCGGCACCGCGATGATGACGGCCCTGTGGCTGGACTCCGTCCATCCGCTCACCTTCTCGCGCCTGGCGCGCTGGTTGGAGATGGGCCCGGACCGCCTTAGCGACTTGCGCGTTTCTGCCGCCCGGGCCGGTGCTGAGATGGTGCTCCATATCGCGTTGTCTTGGCATCTGGATCTTCAATTGGACGTGCTGATGAGCCAGCGTGCTGGTTCGGAGCAGTTGCTGCAGGAGCAAGCCGGCCGGATCGCCTCACGGGCCAGCTACATCACCGAGTTTGCCTTCCACGATGAGTTCCATCCGGAGCGGACGGGAGACGGCGGGGTCATGGATGGCGACGACTACGGCTTGCTTCTTCGCGACCCGGAGGGCAGCTCGGAGGAGACGGGTGTCTACGGCGACGCGGAGGCTGAAGAGGACACTGGTGCCTCGCTGGACCCGGAGTCTGGCAGGGGAGAGCCGTCGTCGTCGCGACGCGGCGCTGGGGATGCCTGAGAATCTTTATAGAAAACTTTGTTAAGTAGCAGGTCCACCCACCCACTAGGGGTTTTTAGGGTGTAATGAACCCGGGCCGTGGGCCTTTGCTTTAAAACATTTGTATGTAAATGTTGTGAGTGTTTGTTTGCTTTTTGCCTTCCGCTTTTTTCGAACTCATTTCGTGCGCTTTTCCTCTCTGAACACCCCCCCCCCCGCGAGTCAGACGGCCGAGGCTCCCGTCCATGACAAGGAGTTCGATTCTTCGATAGGGGCGTGCAGGAGTTGGGTCCTTAGAAGCGTTGAGCGCGAGCGAAACACCCACTGGGCCGGCTGGCGGCAATCCGGCTTGGCCGGTTGGTGAGCAGCCAGTCGTGCGGCTAACTTTAGTTGATGAGCTATGGGCCCGGTTGATCGACCCGGCGGCTTTTGACTTAGTGTGTGAATCATAGGGGAGCTTTGGCCCGTTGTGCTTGCCCGCCGTCATCCAGAGCAGGATATGCGGTTTTTGGGCGAAGTGGGGGACCGTGGCATCCTAACTTTATCAGGAATCACCAAGTAAAGCGGCGGGGTGGCGACCAAGCCGGCCTGCCCCCGAGCCCCCGGGTCGAGCGAGTCGAGCCGGCGGTTGGGTTCGGTAGTAAAGTGATACAAAATATGGACGCAATAAATTGGTCAGCAAAAGGCAGCCCCCGAGTCTCGCTCGGGAACCCCATAGTTTCATATGCTTACAAAAGGCGACGATACATACATTTGTGCGGCTAACTGTAAAACGGGCGGAGGAGTTCCGCGTTCCACGACCGGGTCGTTTCTTCGCCGGCGGTGTCCCTCTTGCGCTTCTTCGACTTGCGCGCATCGATGAGGTAGTAGGCGTTGCGGTCGCCCAAGGCCCTGCTCAGGATGAATGGGCCCTCCCATGGAGAGGACAGCTTGTGCTGGCCTGCCTGCTCTTGGACGAGTCAGAGGACGAAGTCGCCTTTGCGGAATGTGAGAGGCTTGATCTTCTTGCTGTGGTAGTGCCTCAGGCCTTGCTGGTAGATAGCCAAACGGCTAAGTGCCAGAAGGCGCGCTTCTTCGAGCAGGTCGACGCCGTCTTCGCGTGCCTCTCTGACTTCGGCTTCGGTGTACATCGCGACACGCGACGAGTCGAACTCAACGTCAGTCGGGATGACGGCTTTGGATCTGTAGACGAGGAAGAATGGGGTGAACCCAGTCGATCGGTTCGGTGTGGTGCGTAGACTCTAGAGAACTGCAGGCAACTCGTCAAGCCAGCTACCGGGTGAGCGAATGAGTAGCTCGACGAGTCACGGCTTGATGCCGGACATGATGAGTCCGTTGGCCCGCTCGACCTGCCCGTTGGACTGCGGATGTGCCACGGAGGCCAGGTCGAGGCGGATGCTGGAGATGGAGCAGTATTGTTTGAGCGCGCCCTTGGCGAAGTTGGTGCCGTTGTCGGTGATGATGCTGTTCGGCATGCCATAGCGCACCGCTACATCCTAGATGAACCGGACAGCTGTTGGCCCGTCCAGTTTCTTGATCGGTCTTGCCTCGATCCACTTGGTAAATTTGTCTACTGTCACCAGCAAGTGCGTCATGACACCTCGAGCGGTTTTGAAGGGTCCAACCATGTCGATTCCCCAGACCGCGAAGGGCCAGGCGATCGTATGGTGCGGAGTGCTGACTAAAGGAAATATGCCCTAGAGGCAATAATAAAGTTATTATTTATTTCCTTATATCATGATAAATGTTTATTATTCATGCTAGAATTGTATTTACCGAAAACATAATACATGTGTGAATACACAGACAAACAGAGTATCACTAGTATGCCTCGACTTGACTACCTCAATAATCAAAGATGGTTAGGTTTCCTAGCCATGGACAAAGAGTTATCATTTGATTAACGGGATCACATCATTAGGAGAATGATGTGATTGACTTGACCCATTCCTTTAGCTTAGCACTTGATCGTTTAGTATGTTGCTATTGCTTTCTTCATGACTTATACATGTTCCTATGACTAAGAGATTATGCAACTCCCGTTTACCGGAGGAACACTTTATGTGCTACCAAACATCACAACGTAACTGGGTGATTATAAAGGAGCTCTACAGGTGTCTCCGAAGGTACATGTTGGGTTGGCGTATTTCGAGATTAGGATTTGTCACTCCGATTGTCGGAGAGGTATCTCTGGGCCCACTCGGTAATGCACATCACTATAAGCCTTGCAAGCATTGCAACTAATTAGTTAGTTGCGGGATGATATATTACGGAACGAGTAAAGAGACTTGCCGGTAACGAGATTGAACTAGGTATTGAGATACCGACGATCGAATCTTGGGCAAGTAACATACCGATGACAAAGGGAACAACATATGTTGTTATGCGGTCTGACCGATAAAGATCTTAATATAATATGTGGGAGCCAATATGAGCAACCAGGTTCCGCTATTGGTTATTGACCGGAAACATGTTTTGGTCATGTCTACATTGTTCTCGAACCCGTAGGGTCCGCACGCTTAAGGTTTCGATGAAAGTTATATTATGAGTTTATGAGTTTTGATGTACCGAAGGAGTTCAGAGTCCCGGATGAGATCGGGGACATGACGAGGAGTCTCGGAATGGTCGAGACGTAAAGATCGATATATTGGACGACTATATTCGGAGTTCGGAAAGGTTCCGAGTGATTCGGGTATTTTTCGGAGTACCGGAGAGTTATGGGAATTCTTCGGGGAGTATATCGGCCTTATTGGGCTTTAGGGGAAAGAGAGAGGAGAGGCTGGGCGCCCCCCCAAGGCCTAGTCCGAAATTGGACTAGGGGGAGGGGCTGCGCCCCCTCCTTCCTTCTCTTCTCTTCCCCCTTTCCTTGAATCCTACTCCTACTACTTGGAAGGGGGGGAATCCTACTCCCGGTGGGAGTAGGACTCCTCCTTGGCGCGCCCTCCTTGGCCGGCCGCCCCCTCCCCCTTGGCTCCTTTATATACGGGGGCAGGGGGGCATCCCATGACACACAAGTTGATCTTCGTGATCGTTCCTTAGCCGTGTGCGGTGCCCCCCTACACCATATTCCACCTCGGTCATATCGTTGTGGTGCTTAGGCGAAGCCCTGCGTCGGTAGAACATCATCATCGTCACCACACCGTCGTGCTGACGGAACTCATCCCCGACACCCTGCGGGATCGCAGTCCGGGGATCGTCATCGAGCTGAACGTGTGCTGAACTCGGAGGCGCCGTACGTTCGGTGCTTGGATCGGTCGGATCGTGAAGACGTACGACTACAACAACCGCGTTGTCATAACGCTTCCGCTTTCGGTCTACGAGGGTACGTGGGCACACTCTCCCCTCTCGTTGCTATGCATCACCATGATCTTGCGTGTGCATATGATTTTTTTTGGAATTACTACGTTCCCCAACAGTGGCATCCGAGCCTAGGTTTTATGCGTTGATGTTATTTGCACGAGTAGAACACAAGTGAGTTGTGGGTGATATAAGTCATACTGCTTACCAGCATGTCATACTTTGGATGATGCGGCCCAGACCGACATTACGTGTACGCTTACGCGAGACTGGTTCTACCGACGTGCTTTGCACATAGGTGGCTGGCGGGTGCCTGTTTCTCCAACTTTAGTTGAACCGAGTGTGGCTACGCCCGGTCCTTCCGAAGGTTAAAACAGCACTAACTTGACGAACTATCGTTGTGGTTTTGATGCGTAGGTAAGAACGGTTCTTGCTCAGCCCGTAGCAGCCACGTAAAATTTGCAACAACAAAGTAGAGGACGTCTAACTTGTTTTTGCAGGGCATGTTGTGATGTGATATGGTCAAGACGTGATGCTATATTTTATTGTATGAGATGATCATGTTTTGTAACCGAAGTTATCGGCAACTGGCAGGAGCCATATGGTTGTCGCTTTATTGTATGAAATGCAAACGCCCTGTAATTGCTTTACTTTATCACTAAGCGGTAGCGATAGTCGTAGAAGCAATAGATGTCGTAACGACAACGATGCTACGATGGAGATCAAGGTGTCGCGCCGGTGACGATGGTGATCACGACGGTGCTTCAGAGATGGATATCACAAGCATAAGATGATGATGGCCATATCATATCACTTATATTGATTGCATGTGATGTTTATCCTTTGTGCATCTTATCTTGCTTTGATTCACGGTAGCATTTTAAGATGATCTCTCACTAAATTATCAAGAAGTGTTATCCCTGAGTATTCACCGTTGTGAAAGTTCTTCGTGCTAAGACACCACATGATGATCGGGTGTGATAGGCTCTACGTTCAAATACAACGGGTGCAAAACAGTTGCACACGCGAAATACTCAGGTTAAACTTGACGAGCTTAGCATATACAGATAAGGCCTCGGAATACAGAGAACGAAATGTCGAGTGTGAATCATATAGTAGATATGATCAACATAGTGATGTTCACCATTGAAAACTACTCCATCTCACGTGATGATCGGACATGGTTTAGTTGATTTGGATAACGTGATCACTTAGATGACTAGTGAGATGTCTGTCTAAGTGGGAGTTCTTAAGTAATATGATTAATTGAACTTAAATTTATCATGAACTTAGTACCTGATAGTATTTTGCTTGTCTATGTTTGTTGTAGATAGATGGCTTGTGCTGTTGTTCCGTTGAATTTTAATTCGTTCCTTGAGAAAGCTAAGTTGAAAGATGTTAGTAGCAATGATGCGGATTGGATCCGTGATCTGAGGTTTATCCTCATTGCTGCATAGAAGAATTATGTCCTTAATGCACCGCTAGGTGACAGACCTATTGCAGGAGCATATACAGACGTTATGAACGTTTGGCTAGCTCAATATGATGACTACTTGATAGTTTAGTGCACCATGCTTAACAGCTTAGAATCGGGACTTCAAAGACGTTTTGAACATCATGGACCATATGAGATGTTCCAGGAGTTTAAGTTAATATTTCAAGCAAATACCCGAGTTGAGAGATATGAAGTCTCCAACAAGTTCTATGGCTAAAAGATAGAGGAGAATCGCTCAACTAGTGAGCATGTGCTCAGATTGTTTGGGTTCTACAATCGCTTGAATCAAGTGGGAGTTAATCTTCCAGATAAGATAGTGATTGACAGAATTCTCTAGTCACCATCACTAAGTTACTAGAACTTCGTGATGAACTATAGTATGCAAGGATGACGAAAACGATTCCCGAGGTCTTCGTGATGTTGAAATCGACGGAGGTAGAAATCAAGAAAGAGCATCAAATGTTGATGATTGACAAGACGACTAGTTTCAAGAAAAGGGCAAAGGGAAAGAAAGGGAAACTTCAAGTAGAATGGCAAACAAGTTGTCACTCCCGTGAAGAAGACCAAAGCTGAACCAAAGCCTGAAACTGAGTGCTTACACTGCAAAGAAAATGGTCACTGGAAGCAGAAATGCCCTGAATATTTGGTGGATAAGTAGGATGGCAAAGTGAACAAGGGTATATTTGATATACAGGTTATTGATGTGTACCTTACTTGTGTTTATAGTAGCCCCTGAGTATTTGATACTTGTTCGGTTGCTAAAAATTAGTAACTCGAAATAGGAGTTACAGAATAAACAAAGACTAGTTGAGGGTGAAGTGACGATGTGTGTTGGAAGTGGTTCCAAGATTGATATGATCATCATCGCACACTCTCTATACTTTCTGGATTAGTGTTAAACCTAAATAAATGTTATTTGGCGTTTGCGTTGAGCATGAATATGATTTGATCATGTTTATTGCAATACGGTTATTCATTTAAAGTCAGAGAATAATTGTTGTTCTGTTTACATGAATAAAACCTTCAATGGTCATACACCCAATTAAAATAGTTTGTTGGATCTCGATCGTAGTGATACACATATTCATAATATTGATGCCAAAATATGCAAAGTTGATAATGATAGTGCAACATATTTGTGGCACTGCCGTTTAGGTCATATCGGTGTAAAGCGCATCAAGAAACTCCATAAAAATGGACTTTTGGAATCAATTGATTATGAATCATTTGATGCTTGCGAACCGTGCCTTTTGGGCAAGATGACTAAAACTCCGTTCTCCGGAACAATGGAACGAGCTAGTGACTTATTGGAAATAATACATACCGATGTATGCGGTCCAATGAGTGTTGATGCTCGTGGCAGGTATCGTTATTTTTCTGACCTTCACAAGATGATTTGAGCAGATATGAGTATATCTACTTAATGAAACACAAGTCTGAAACATTTGAAAAGTTCAAAGAATTTCAGAGTGAAGTGGAGAATCATCATAACAAGAAAATAAAGTTTCTACGATCTGATCGTGGAGAAGAATATTTGAGTTACGAGTTTGCCCTTCATATAAAACAATGTGGTATAGTTTCACAGCTCACGCTACCTGGAACACCACAGTGTTACGGTGTGTCCGAACGTCATAACCGCACTTTATTGGATATGGTGCGATCTATGATGTATCTTACCGATTTACCACTATCGTTTTGGGGTTATGCATTAGAGACAACTGCATTCACGTTAAATAGGGCACCATCAAAATCCGTTGAGACGACGCCTTATGGATTGTGGTTTGGCAAGAAACCAAAGTTGTCATTTCTTAAAGTTTGGGGCTGCAATGCTTATGTGAAAAAGTTTCAACCTGATAAGCTCGAACCTAAATCGGAGAAGTGCGGCTTCATAGAATACCCAAAGGAAATTGTTGGGTACACCTTCTATCACAGATCCGAAGGTAAAATATTCGTTGCTAAGATGGATCCTTTCAAGAGAAGGAGTTTCTCTCGAAATAATTGAGTGGGAGGAAAGTAGAACTTGATAAGGTAATTGTACCTTCTCCCTTATTGGAAAGTAGTTCATCACAGAAATCAATTCCAGTGATTCCTACACCAATTAGTAAGGAAGTTAATGATGATGATCATGAAACTTCAGATCAAGTTGCTACCGAACCTCGTAGAGGTCTTCCAGAGCAAGATCTGGACCAGAGTGGTACGGTAATCCTGTTCTGGAAGTCATGTTACTAGACCATGATGAACCTACGAACTATGAGGAAGCGATGATGAGCCCAGATTCCGCGAAATGGCTTGAGGCCATGAAATCTGAGATGGGATCCATGTATGAGAACAAAGTGTGGACTTTGGTTGTCTTGCCCGATGACCGGCAAGCCATAGAAAATAAATGGATCTTCAAGAGGAAGACGGACACTGATAGTAGTGTTACTATCTACTAAGCTCGACTTGTTGCGAAAGGTTTTCGACAAGCTCAAGGTGTTCAATATGATGAGATTTTCTCACTCGTAACGATGCTTAAGTCTGTTCGAATCATGTTAGCAATTGCCACATTTTATGAAATCAGGCAAATGGATATCAAAACTGTGTTCCTGAATGGATTGGTGGAAGAAGAGTTGTATATGATACAACCAGAAGGTTTTGTCGATCCAAAAGATGCTAACAAAATGTGCATGCTCCAGCGATCCATCAATGGACTGGTGCAAGCATCTCGGAGTTGGAATATACGCTTTGATGAGTTGATCAAAGCATATGGTTTTATACAAACTTTTGGAAAGGTCTGTATTTACAAGAAAGTGAGTGGGAGCACTACAGCCTTTCTGATAAGTATATGTGAATGACATATTGTTGATCGGAAATGATGTAGAATTTTCTGGAAAGCATAAAGAAGTGTTTGAAAGGAGTTTTTTCAAAGAAAGACCTCGGTGAAGCTGCTTACACATTGAGCATCAAGATCTATAGAGATAGATCAAGACGTTTGATAAGATTTTTCAATGAGTACATACCTTGACAAGATTTTGAAGTAGTTCAAAATGGAACAGTCAAAGAAAGAGTTCTTGCCTGTGATGCAAAGGTGTTAAGTTGAGTAAACCTCAAAACCCGACCATGGCAGAAAATAGAAAGAGAATGAAAAGTCATTCCCTATGCCTCAGTCATAGGTTCTATAAAGTGTGCCAGGCTGTGTATCAGACCTATTGTATACCTTGCTCTGAGTTTGGCAAAGGAATACAATTTTGATCTAAGAGTAGATTATTGGACAGCGGTCAAGAATATCCTTAGTGAGGACTAAGGAGATGTTTCTCGTTTATGGAGGTGATAAAAGAGTTCGTCGTAAAAGTTACATCGGTGCAAACTTTTACACTGATCCAGATGACTCTAAGTCGCAATCTGGATACATATTGAAAGTGGGAGCAATTAGCTAGAGTAGCTCCGTGCAGAGCATTGTAGACAAAGAATATTTGCAAAATACATACGGCTCTGTATGTGACAGACCCGTTGACTAAACTTCTCTCATGAGCAAAACATGATCATACTTTAGTAATCTTTGGGTATTAATCACATAGCGATGTGAACTAGATTATTGACTATAGTAAAACCCTTTGGGTGTTGATCACATGACGATGTGAACTAAGGGTATTAATCACATACAGATGTGAATATTGGTGTTAAATCACATGGTGATGTGAACTAGATTATTGACTCTAGTGCAAGTGGGAGACTGAAGGAAATATGCCCTAGAGGCAATAATAAAGTTATTATTTATTTCCTTATATCATGATAAATGTTTATTATTCATGCTAGAATTGTATTAACCGGAAACATAATACATGTGTGAATACATAGACAAACAGAGTGTCACTAGTATGCCTCTACTTGACTAGCTCATTAATCAAAGATGGTTATGTTTCCTAGCCATGGACAAAGAGTTGTCATTTGATTAACGGGATCACATCATTAGGAGAATGATGTGATTGACTTGCCCCATTCCATTAGCTTAGCACTTGATCGTTTAGTATGTTGCTATTGCTTTCTTCATGACTTATACATGTTCCTATGACTATGAGATTATGCAACTCCCGTTTACCGGAGGAACACTTTGTGTGCTACCAAACGTCACAACGTAACTGGGTGATTATAAAGGATCTCTACAGGTGTCTCCGAAGGTACATGTTGGGTTAGCGTATTTCGAGATTAGGATTTGTCACTCCGATTGTCGGAGAGGTATCTCCGGGACCACTCGGTAATGCACATCACTATAAGCCTTCCAAGCATTGCAACTAATTAGTTAGTTGCGGGATGATGTATTACAGAACGAGTAAAGAGACTTGCCGGTAACGAGATTGAACTAGGTATTGAGATACCGACGATCGAATCTCGGGCAAGTAACATACCGATGACAAAGGAAACAACGTATGTTGTTATGCGGTCTGACCGATAAAGATCTTCGTAGAATATGTGGGAGCCAATATGAGCATCTAGGTTCTGCTATTGGTTATTGACCGGAAACGTTTTTTTGTCATGTCTACATTGTTCTCGAACCCATAGGGTCCGCACACTTAAGGTTTTGATGACAGTTATATTATGAGTTTATGAGTTTTGATGTACCGAAGGAGTTCGGAGTCCCGGATGAGATCGGGGACATGAAGAGGAGTCTTGAAATGGTCAAGACGTAAAGATCGATATATTGGACGACTATATTCGGAGTTCGGAAAGGTTCCGAGTGATTCGGGTATTTTTCGGAGTACCGGAGAGTTACGGGAATTCTCCGGGGAGTATTTGGGCCTTATTGGGCTTTAGGGGAAAGAGAGAGGAGATGCTGGGCGCCCCCCAAGGCCTAGTCCGAAATTGGACTAGGGGGAGGGGCTGCGCCCCCTCCTTCCTTCTCTTGTCTTCCCCCTTTCCTTGACTCCTACTCCTACTACTTGGAAGGGGGGGAATCCTACTCCCGGTGGGAGTAGGACTCCTCCTTGGCGCGCCCTCCTTGGCAGGCCACCCCCTCCCCCTTGGCTCCTTTATATACGGGGGCAGGGGGGCACCCCATGACACACAAGTTGATCTTCGTGATCGTTCCTTTGCCGTGTGCGGTGCCCCCCTACACCATATTCCACCTCGGTCATATCGTTCTGGTGCTTAGGTGAAGCCCTGCGTCGGTAGAACATCATCATCGTCACCACGCCGTCGTGCTGACGGAACTCATCCCCGACACCCTGCTGGATCAGAGTCCGGGGATCGTCATCGAGCTGAACGTGTGCTGAACTCGGAGGCGTCGTACGTTCAGTGCTTGGATCGGTCGGATCGTGAAGACGTACGACTACATCAACCGAGTCGTCATGACGCTTCCGCTTTTGGTCTACGAGGGTACGTGGACACACTTTCCCCTCTCGTTGCTATGCATCACCATGATCTTGCATATGCGTAGGAATTTTTTTGAAATTACTACGTTCCCCAACACTGACGCCGGCTGGTGGTTGCGTTTGCTGAAACGTTGGCATCCTTCGCACTTGATGACGAGCGACTTGGTGTCTTCGAGGGCCGTTGGCCAGTAGAAGCCGTGGCAGAACGCCTTGGCCACCAGGGATCGTGATGCGGCGTGATGCCCGCACTCGCCCTGGTGAATGTCGAGGAGGATGTCGATGCCGCGATCCTGCTCGACGCAGTGCTAGAACACGCCGGTAGAGCTGCGCTTGACGAGCTTGTTGTTGATGATGCTGTAGGCGGACGCCCGGCGCTCAATTTGCCGAGCCTCGGCCTCGTCCATGGGGAGAACCCCATTCTCAAGAAATTCTGATATTGGCAAGGCCCAAGATGGGGCCGCAACCATGGTGAAGACGGCCACCTGGGTGGGTTCCGAGTCGGCGGCCCCTGAGCCGGGTTGAGCAGCCCCCGGGTTGGGTACGGCGATGGCCGGGTCCGAGGCAATGCTGGCCGGGTTGAGCTGAGCAGCCCCCGGGCCGGGTTCAGCAGCCCCCGGACCGGGTTGCGGTGCGGCCGGGTCTTCTGGAACGTGGATGGACTCGGAGTCCGGCGATGTCTTGATGGACGGCTTGCGCAGGTGCTCGAGGGAGACGCCGGATGGGATGTCTTGATGTGACAAGGCATTCTTGGAGAGCGTGTCGGCTGCCTCATTCTCCACGCGTGGGACGTGGAGGAACTCGTAGCCATCGAAGGATCCGGACAGCTTCTGGACGAGGAAGCGGTAGCTTGCCATGTTGGAGTCGCGGGCATCCCACTCTCCGGAGCACTGCTGCACCACCAAGTCCGAGTCGCCGTAGCACAGGATGCGCCGGATGCCGAGTTCCTTGGCAAGCCGGAGGCCATGCATAAAGGCTTCGTATTCGGCGACGTTGTTGGAGGCGGCGAAGTGGATCTGGAGCGTGTAGCGGAGTCGGTCGCCCTTTGGAGATGGCAGTAAGATGCTGGCCCCTAAGCCGAGTCGCATCTTGGACCCGTCAAAGTCCATGCGCCAATGCGTCGAGTCAGGAGGCGGCGGCAGGTACTGGGTCTCGGTCCAGTCGACGAGGAAATCGGCAAGGGCCTGAGACTTGATCGTGGTGCGGGGTGATACGTCCATTTTGCATCAGGCTTTTATATCAATATTTATTGCATTATGGGTTGTTATTTCACGTTATGTCACAATACTTATGGCTATTCTCTCTTATTTTACAAGGTTTACATGAAGAGGGAGAATGCCGGCAGCTGGAATTCTGGGCTGGAAAAGGAGCAAATATTGGAGGCCTATTCTGCGCAACTCCAAAAGTCCTGAAACTCCACGGAATATCTTAAAATAAATAAAGAAAAATCATCGCCAAAGATGAAGGCTAGGGGCCCGCACCCTTCTCATGAGGGTGGGCCCCCCCTGGGGCGCGCCCCTACCTCGTGGGCCCCCTGGTGGCTCTCCGACGCCCATCTTCTCCTATATGAAGTCTTTCAATGAGAAAAAAATAAGAAGCAACCTTTCGGGACAAGACTCTGCCGCCACGAGGCGGAACCTTGGCAGAACCAATCTAGGGCTCCTGCAGAGCTGTTCTGTTGGGGATACTTCCCTCCGGGAGGGGGAAATCATCACCATCGTCATCACCAACACTCCTCTTATCGGGAGAGGGCAATCTCCATCAACATCTTCACATGCACCATCTCATCTCCAAACCCTAGTTCATCCCTTGTATCCAATTCTTGTCTCCAAGTCCGGGATTGGTGCTAGTAGGTTGTTAGTAGTGTTGATTACTCCTTGTAGTTGATGCTAGTTGGTTTATTTGGTGGAAGATCATATGTTCAGATCCTTTATGCATATTATTACCCCTCTGATTATGATCATGAATATGCTTTGTGAGTAATTACGTTTATTCCTGAGGACAAGGGAGAAGTCTTGCTATTAGTAGTCATGTGAATTTGGTATTCGTTCTATATTTTGATAAGATGTATGTTGTCTAGCCTCTAGTGGTGTTATGTGAACGTCGACTACATAACACTACACCATTATTTGGGCCTAGAGGAAGGCATTGGGAAGTAATAAGTAGATGATGGGTTGCTAGAGTGACAGAAGCTTAAACCCTAGTTTATGCGTTGCTTCGTAAGGGGCTGATTTGGATCCATATGTTTCATGCTATGGTTAGGTTTACCTTAATACTTTTGTTGTAGTTGCAGATGCTTGCAATAGAGGTTAATCATAAGTGGGATGCTTGTTCAAGTAAGAACAGTACCCATCCACCGGTCTACCCACATATCAAATTATCAACATACCGAACGCGAATCATATGAGTGTGATGAAAACTAGCTTGACGATATTCCCATGTGTCCTCGGGAGCGCTTTTTTTATTATAAGAGTTTGTCCAGGCTTGTCCTTTGCTATAAAAAGGATTGGTCCACCTTGCTGCACTTTATTTACTTTTGTTACTTGTTGCTCGTTACAATTTATCTTATCACAAAACTATCCGTTACCACTTATTTCAGTACTTGCAGAGAATACCTTGCTGAAAACCGCTTATCATTTCCTTCTGCTCCTCGTTGGGTTCAACACTCTTACTTATCGAAAGGACTACGATAGATCCCCTATACTTGTGGGTCATCCAGACTCTTTTCTGGCGCTGTTGCCGGGGAGTGAAGCGCCTTTGGTAGGTGGAATTTGGTAAGGAAAAATTTATTTAGTGTGCTGAAATTTTCTGTCACTTGTTACTATGGAAAGTAATTTTTTGAGGGGGCTTGTTCGGGGTATCTTCACCCCGTCCAGTAGAGCAAAGAGTTGCTCCTCAACCTACTCAACCTACTCAACCTATTGAAAATGAAACTCCTTTTAAGATTCCTTCGGGTATGATGGAAAAACTCCTAGCTAACACTTTTACAGGAGATGGAACAAGGCATCCTGATGAATATCTACGCTATGTGGATGACATTTGTGGACTATTTAAGCTTGCAGGTATACCCGATGATATTGTTAAGAAGAAGGCCTTCCCTTTATCTTTGAAGGTAGACGCATTGACATGGTACAGGCTATGTGATGATATGAGATCATGGAACTATAAAAGATTGAAATTGGAATTTCATCAAAAGTATTACCCTATGCATCTTGTTCATCGTGATTGCAATTATATATATAATTTTTGGCCTCGCGAAGGAGAAAGCATCACTCAAGCTTTGGGGAGGCTTAAATAAATGTTATATTCATGCCCCAATCATGAGCTCCCAAGAGAAGTAATTATGCAAAGTTTTTATGCTCGGCTTTCTGATTACAATCGCACCATGCTCGATACTTCTTGTGCTGGCTCTTTTATGATGAAGACTATTGAATTCAGATGGAATTTATTGGATATAATTAAATGCAACTCTGAAGATTGGGACCTCGACGAAGGTAAGGAGTCAGATATGACACCTAAGTTTTATTGTGTTAAATCTTTTATGGATACCGATATTTTCTGTAAGTTTAGCACTAAATATGGACTTGACTCTGAGATAGTAGCTTCTTTCTGTGAATCTTTTGCTACTTATGTTGATCTCCCCAAGGAGAAGTGGTTTAAATATCATCCTTCCGTAGAAGTAAAAGTAGCTGCACCTATTAAAGTTTAAGAAGGCTGTCACTTATAATGATCATATTGTTCCCACTTCTTATGTTGAGAAACCGCCCTTCCCTGTTAGAATGAAGGATCATGCTAAAGCTTCAACTGTTGTTCGTAAAAGCAATATTAGAACTTATACACCTCCTGAGCAAGTCAAAGTAGAACCCAACATTGCTATTGTTAAAGATCTCTTATCTGATAATATCGATGGGCATGTTATTCAATTCCAGGGTGAAACTGCTAGAATTACTAAACCTTGTGTTAGAGATAAACATAGACCTGTGGTAGGTGTTCCTGTCATTTCTGTTAAAATAGGAGATCATTGTTATCATGGCCTATGTGATATGGGTGCTAGTGCTAGTGTAATACCCATTGACTTACACAGAGAAATTATGCATGATATTGCACCTGCTGAGTTAGAAGAAATTGATGTCACAATTAAACTTGCTAATAGAGATACTATTTCTCCAGTGGGAATTGTTAGAGATGTTGAAGTCCTGTGTGGAAAAACCAAATATCCCACTGATTTTCTTGTTCTTGGTTCTCCACAAGATAGCTTTTGTCCCATTATATTTGGTAGACCCTTCTTGAATACTATTAATGCTAAGATAGACTGCGAAAAGAATGTTGTTACTATTGGCTTGGATGATATGGTTCATGAGTTTAATTTCTCTAAATTTAGTAAACAACATCGTGAGGAAGAATCACCTAGTAAGGATGAAATTATTGGTCTTGCTTCTATTGCTGTACCTCCTAGTGACCCTTTAGAACAACATTTGCTAGACCATGAAAATGATATGTTCATGAATGAAAGAAGGGAAATAGATGAAGTATTCTTTAAACAGGAACCCATCCTGCAACATAATTTCCCTATTGAAATCCTAGGGGATCCTCCTCCACCCAAGGGTGATCCGTGTTTGAGCTTAAACTGTTGCCCAATAATCTTAAATATGCTTATCTTGATGAAAAGAAAGTATATCCTATTATTATTAGTGCTAACCTTTCAGAGCAAGAAGAAGAAAGATTATTGAAAACTCTGAAGAAACACCGTGCCGCTATTGGATATACTCTTTATGATCTTAAGGGCATTAGTCCCACTCTATGTCAACATAAAATAAATTTGGAAGCGGATGCCAAACCAGTTTGTGATCCTCAACGATGTTTGAATCCTAGAATGAAAGAAGTGGTAAGAAAAGAAATACTCAAGCTTCTGGAGGCAGGTATAATTTATCCCGTTGCTGATAGTCAGTGGGTAAGTCCTGTCCATTGTGTCCCTAAGAAGGGAGGTATTACTGTTGTCCCTAATGATAAAGATGAATTGATCCCGCAAAGAATTATCACATGCTATAGGATGGTAATTGATTTCCGCAAATTAAATAAAGCTACTAAGAAAGATCATTACCCCTTATCTTTTATTGATCAAATGATAGAAAGATTATGCAAACATACACATTATTGCTTTCTAGATAGTTATTCTGGTTTCTCTCCAATACCTGTGTCGGCTAAAGATCAATCAAAGACTACTTTTAAATGCCCTTTTGGTACTTTTGCTTATAGACGTATGCCTTTTGGTTTATGTAATGCACCTGCTACCTTTCAAAGATGCATGATGGCTATATTCTCTGACTTTTGTGAAAAAAATTGTGAGGTTTTCATGGACGATTTCACCGTCTATGGTTCCTCTTTTGATGATTGCTTGAGCAATCTTGATCGAGTTTTGCAGATATGTGAAGAAACTAATCTTGTCTTGAATTGGGAAAAGTGCCACTTTATGGTCAATGAAGGTATTGTCTTGGGGCACAAAGTTTCTGAAAGAGGTATTGAAGTTGATAAAGCCAAGGTTGATGCTATTGAAAAGATGCCATATCCCAAGGACATCAAAGGTATAAGAAGTTTCCTTGGTCACGCCGGATTTTATAGGAGGTACATTAAGGACTTCTCAAAAATTTCTTGGCCTCTGACTAATTTATTATAGAAAGATGTACCATTTGTCTTTGATGATGATTGTGTAGAAGCATTTGAAATACTTAAGAAAGCATTAGTCTTTGCACCTGTTGTTCAGCCACCTAATTGGAATTTACCCTTTGAAATTATGTGTGATGCTAGTGATTATGCTGTAGGTGTTGTTCTAGGGCAAAGAGTTGATAAAAAATTAAATGTTATCCATTATGCTAGTAAGACTCTAGACAATGATCAAAGAAACTATGCTACTACCAAAAAGGAACTTTTAGCAGTTGTATTTGCTTGTGATAAATTCAGACCCTATATTGTTGATTCTAAAATAACTATTCACATTGATCATGCTACTATTAAATATCTTATGGAAAAGAAGGATGCGAAACCTAGACTCATTTGATGGGTTCTCTTGCTGCAAGAATTTGATTTGCATATTGTTGATAGAAAAGGAGCTAAGAACCCCATTGCAGACAACTTATATATCTAGGTTAGAGAATGTTCTTGACGAACCACTACCTATTGATGATAGCTTCCCTGATGAGCAATTAAATGTCATAAGCACTTCTTGTAGCACTCCATGGTATGCTGATTATGCTAATTATATTGTTGCTAAATTTATACCACCTAGCTTCACATACCAACAAAAGTAAAAGTTTTTCTATGACTTGCGACATTACTTTTTGGATGACCCACATCTTTATAAAGAAGGAGTAGATGGTGTCATTAGATGTTGTGTACCTGAGCATGAATAGGAACAGATCCTACGCAAGTGTCACTCCGAAGCTTATGGAGGACACCATGCTGGAGATAGAACTGCACATAAGGTATTGCAATCTGGTTTTTATTGGCCTACTCTCTTCAAGGATGCCCATAAGTTTGTTTTGTCTTGCGATGAATGTCAAAGAATTGGTAATATTAGTAGACGTCAAGAAATGCCTATGAATTATTCACTTGTTATTGAACCATTTGATGTTTGGGGCTTCGATTATATGGGACCTCCTGCCTCTAATGGATACAGACATATTTTAGTTGTTGTTGATTACGCTACTAAGTGGGTAGAAGCTATTCCAACTAGTAGTGCTGATCATAACACCTCTATTAAAATGCTTAAGGAAGTTATTTTTCCGAGGTTTGGAGTCCCTAGATATTTAATGAGTGATGGTGGTTCACACTTTATTCATGGTGCTTTCCGTAAAATGCTTGCTAAATATGACGTTAATCCTAGGATTGCATCTCCTTATCACCCGCAGTCTAGTGGTCAAGTAGAATTGAGCAATAGAGAGCTCAAATTAATTTTGCAAAAGACTGTCAATAGGCCTAGGAAGAATTGGTCCAAGAAACTTGATGATGCATTATGGGCCTGTAGAACTGCATATAAAAATCCTATGGGTATGTCTCCGTACAAAATGGTCTATGGAAAAGCATGTCACTTACCTCTCGAACTAGAGCATAAGGCATACTGGGATATTAAAGAGATCAACTATGATTTCAAACTTGCCGGTGAGAAGAGGTTATTTGATATTAGCTCACTTGATGAATGGAGAACCCAAGCTTATGAAAATGCCAAGTTGTTTAAAGAAAAAGTTAAAAGATGGCATGACAAAAGGATACAAAAGCGTGAGTTCAATGTAGGTGATTATGTATTGCTATACAACTCTCGTTTAAGATTTTTTGTGGGAAAACTTCTATCCAAATGGGAAGGTCCTACGTTATCAAAGAGGTCTATCATTCCGGTGCCATAAAAATCAACAACTTCGAAGGCACAAACCCGAAGGTGGTAAATGGTCAAAGAATAAAACACTATATCTCAGGTAATCCTATAAATGTTGAAACCAATATTATTGAAACCGTAACCCTGGAGAAATACATAAGGGACACTTTCCAGCCTGCTTCAGACTCCGAAAAGGAATAGGTATGTGGTACGGTAAGTAAACCGACTCCAAAACAATTTTTAAGGCAATATTTCTCCGTTTTGGAATATTTAGAAAAATAGAAAAATAAGTGCCAGTCTGGGAAGGACACGAGGCTTCCACGAGGGTGGAGGGAGCCCCCCCTGGGGCGTGCCACTACAGGAATCAGCTACTTTGCCGTCCGCCACGGCGGATGGCAAAGGCCCGAACGGCGGACGGCAAAGGCCTTTGCCGTCAGCCACGGACGGCAAAAGGCTCCGGCAAAGTAGGCTTCGGTAAACAGCTACTTTGCCGTCTGCTACTGACGGCAAAGTCTTTGCCGTTTGCGGCGGACGGCAAAGAGAGCGCGGCGGACGGCAAAGAGAGCGGACGGCAATAATTGCACTGTCAGTCCGTTAAGTGGCTAACAGAAGGCCTTTGTCGTCCGCTGCTGACGGCAAAATTTCTAGGGTCTTTGCCGTCCGCCGTATGATGTCATCGATACGTCACTACATGGCAGGTTCTTTGCCGTCCGCCACTGACGGCAAAGTCTTTGTCGTCTGCCACTGTAGGCAAACTGACCAAATGGGTCAGCTCCCAGGAAGCACAGCTGGATGCCACGTGGCTTCTTTGCCGTCAGTGGCAGACGACAAAGAGCCCGTTGCCATCAGTGGCAGACGGCAAAGAGCCTGCATTGCCTCTGTTTTTTCATATACCCAACCATTTTCACAGCAAATAGATGATACATATATATTTTTCACATGGCAAGTTCACAGCAAACATATGAGATATCCAACACATATAATTTCATCATACATGCATAGTTCCATCAACCATACATAGCAAGTTCGACATACATGCATCCAACCATACATATTACAATAGTGTCATCCTACCATACATGCATAGTTCATAGATACAAAGGAAACATAGTTCATCCAAACAAGCACTCCATCTATGCAAGCTTCCGTGAAGTGAATGAACTCTGCAAAATGGGAAATAAGAAAGTTAGAAGAAGAAGATTAGAAGAAGAAGAAGATTAGAAGAAGAAGAAGAAGAAGAAAATGAAGAAGAAGAAGAATATATGACATTTACGAGCTAATTTAGGTGAAATTGATCATTTGTGAGCTAACTTAGGTGAAATGGGTCGTTTATGAGCTAACCTAGGTGCAATGGATCGCTTATGAGCAAACTTAGGTAAAATGCATCATTTTAGAGGTAACCTAGGTAAGATGGATCATTTTGGAGCTAACCTAGGTAAAATGGGTCATTTTAGAGCTAACTTGGGTAGAATGGATCATTTATGAGCTAAGTAAGGTTAAATGGGTCATTTTAGAGCTAACGTAGGTAAAATGGATCGTTTATGAGCTAAGTAAGGTAAAATGGATCATTTTAGAACTAACTTAGGTAAAATGGATCGTTTATGAGCTAACTAAGCTAATTATGCCATTTTTTACATAAGTAAGCTAAGTACATGTCATTATTGAGCAAACCTAGTTAACTAAGCATATTAGAGCTAACTTTGGTCATTTTGGAGGAAACAAAGCTAAGTACAGATCGTTTTAGAGCTAACTTAGGTAAAATGGATGGTTTTGGAGGTCAGTAAGCTTATTAAGTCATTTTGGAGGTGAAGAAGCTAAGTCTAGGTCATTATGGTAAGCATTGGAGGAAATAAAGCTAAGTCTAGGTCTTTATGCATGTGTTAAGCAAAACACTAGATAAACTTACCAAGATGTAGGAGGTGTAGGAGCGGGGTGGCTCGTGTCGGTAGCTGGAGAAGGATCGTGCGATGCTTGTCTGGAGTTACGCTGCACCAAAGATCATTTCCAATGTCTTGTTAGCATGATGACACTCAAATGTTAAGACTAGCAAGTAATGTCCATTCAATAAAACTCACCGTGGTCCCAGGAGCAATCACTGGCATCGGCGGAGCGGTCTGACCTGTCTTCTCGCACACAGACTGCACATTTGGTTTTGACGACTCAGTCATACTAGTTAGTAATGAGACAAACACTACATGAATGTTTTGGCTAATCTGCAGAAGAAACTTACCACAAGGAGCTTGTACATGGCCCTTGCCTGCATGTCATTCCGTGCCCTCTCCTCCTCCATCATCTTTGTCGTCCTCTCCTCCAACTCCCGCTGCCTCTCCGCCGCCTCCTCCAGAATTTTCTCCGTTCTATCTCTCTCACTCTGTATAGCAGCCTGCAACACCACTCACATGACCATTTCGTAATCATTGATGGAAGCGCACATAATGTAATCGAGCAAGATAACTGAGTACGTATCACTAACCTTGATGGTGAGTTGCACTGGCCGTTCACGAGGCCTTATCTCAGGAGCGGAGCTCGACTGGCGCGCCTTGATCTCTGGGAGAGTGCTAGGACAACGGATAAGTCCATCTCCAATGGCTATGGAGCCATGGGACCTCCCGCCACCAGATATCATCAACAGCTCTGGATCAATGGGACCCTGGCTCGGGTTAAAGTCCTCCCCTTTCCTCGCCTTCCCCTCATCTCTATATCTCACGAGCTTGTTGTGGGAGGAGATGTTGGTGAAGTTGTTTGCATCATCGAGGTCAGACTGAGAGAAAGCCTTGACTTTCTTGAAAGAGGCAGTGTGGGCCATGGCATACAGGTCGTACACCTCTGGCACCTTATCCGCCTTATTGTAGCGTGCCTGAAAGAAAGAAACAATGAAAATTAGTAATTAAAGGGCTCAAGCTAGCATGATGAATGAATTGCATGAATCATGAAGCAAACCACATACCCAGTTGCGCCTGAACTGATATAAGTTGGAGCTGCCTTGATGGTGTGGCACACCTTCCATTTGGGCACGTTTGTCCTTGGCCTCGTTGTGGAGGGCTAGCCATTGTGGAGAGCACCACTCATCGACCAACACCTCCCAACAATCCATCCGATCCGCACACCATCTCGGAGGTGCCTAAGTTAGCAAATAGAAACTTGAGCGCTATGGCTAAGAATTACTAAATGAAGGAACTTAAGTAGAGAAGGCGTTAAGAATTACCTTCATGTACTGCTCCTTACTCAGGAACTTACCGCGGCACGCCGGCTTGGTCTTCTTGATACCACGCAAGGCGTAGTAGTCTCGAACAGCCTGCACCTGAGCCTCGTGCCGTAAGTTCTGGAGTAGGCGCTTGCAGACGTTCTCGATAACATGTGCCGCGTCCTCCTCGTATCCCTCCTCACACCTGTAGAATGTCTGCAATAAAATGAGACAATATTGATTAGTACAATTAATAACTAGCTAGTTGAAGATTTTTAAATGTGTAAAGGAGAAATTACCCAAAACTTTCTGATCACCATGTCTGCCCTCGTGTCGCACACGACACCGTCGATAATCTCATCCGGCGGGGCCGGGGCAGCCACGTAGTGCTCCCAGCTCAATCCAAGCTCTGGAAGCCGACCCTCACCAGGCAACATGACAAACGTCAGGAAGTTTTGCCGGCAAAGAACTCCAAGGACGGAGTTGGGCCGGCGAACACTATGATGGTGGTCCCAACCCCTGCAGCATGACAAGGCCAACGCATTAGTTATTCGAAAAAACGTGAATGCACAAGGTACAAAAATATTAAATGCACTTACGTACCTCTCCCCATCAGGGAAAATCAACCACCTCTGCTCGCGGGTCACCGACACGGACGGGAGCCGTGTAGCACCACGCTGGTAGACGGTGCCCCCCTCCTCCTCAAGATCAGTCGGCTCCCCACCATCATCAGCATGGCCACTCGGCTCCTCGGGCTGATCCGGCCAGGTACCCCATCCGGACGTGTGCTCCTCCGGGGTCACGTGGGCCGAACTCTCGTGGGCCGAAGGCCAGTCGACCCGAGGCTCGTGGGCCCATGACCCGTGGACCGGAGGCTCGTGGAACGGAGTCCGTGTAGCCTCCTCCTCGGACGAGTCCACCCTAGCGGTCACGTGCTCGGGTGAAACAGCCGGGGGTGGCGGCGAGGAAGGCGCCGTAGCCCTACCTCCTCTCCCACGACCACGTGCCCCACCTCCTCTCTTCCTACCTCGAGCTCGTCCCCTGCTAGGCACCGCGGTCGACGAAGAAGGGCCCGGCGGTGTGGCCATACTATCCAGCAACGCTCGGCGGAGAGGTGCGTCTGGAATGGAAGACCTCAGACCACGCTCCCGACCAGCGCCCACCATCTTTCAACACCTGCCATGACAAACAGTAAACGAAATTAGTACAACATAAAAAAAGACCGACATGAATAATAATATGTGTATCACTTAAGTGTATCATCATCAAGTACAACATAAAAAAATGTAATACCTGACACTACTAATAATCTCGATCAGTATCATCAATAAATGCATAATCATCATCATCACTATAATCAATGACGGGCTCATAGGGTTCATTGGCATCAACATGTGCAAGGCCACCTTGACGTAATCGGTCAAGCATTGACAGGTCATCCGCAGAAGTAACCTCTTCTTGTTACGGCTCTTCTTGTTCCTCCTCTGGGGTGATGTCGGATTCATTGTCGCTGTCTACTTCAATGTTTTGGGGTGAAGTATAGCGGTTCTTGAAACGCTTTTTGGAAAGACATGTCTCTTGGAAGAATTCTCCTTCATATGTGTCTGGGTTAATGTGAGGTTCATAATCCTCTTCCTTTGGGGGAGAAAGTCTAGCACGTGGCGGCACTTCATAAACGACATCCCAACCTTTCAGATTTGGATTAGTTTGGCAGGCCCACGGTAGATAGAATACTTGGGTCGCCTGTTGAGCCATAATATAGACATCAGGAACATCTAAATGAGTGCTTTGGTTGATTTCAACTAGCCCTACATGTTCATGAGTCCTTCTAGTCTCCTTCGGCTGAAACCAATAACATTTGAAGACTACGACGTTCGGTGGATTTTCACCATAGAACAGAAGTTCATAAATTGCTTCAACTCTCCCATAATACTCGGTACCTCCTTCGCCGATAGCAGATACACAACAATTTGTTGACTTTCGGTCAGCCATAGATAGCTCTTTGCCATAGGTACGAAAGCGATACCCGTTGATGTCGTACTTGTCAAATGAACGGACCTTATAGTCAAAACCATTAGCGACTTGTCTCAATTCGGCGGCCATAGACTCTGAATTAGCCTACAAGTTTAATATGAAAGGATTGTTGCATTATGCACAAATTAGCGATGATATGAAATTGTCTAATAGAAATTACCGTTTGTTTGAACCAAGAGATGAAACCGGGATAGCCACCTCCTTGCTTTGCGAGAAGCTCATACTCTTCGACGGAATCCTTTTGGATCTCCGCTCCATACGAGAATATGGTGACGTATCGACTGTATGACATATCCAGGAATAAGAGTAGTTCAAAGGAAATAGAAGTTGCGAAACAATGTACCGAGAACTTACTCGATGTACGGCCGCACTTCTATCAGATTGTTGAAGATATACAACGAAATTGTCCGCCATTCTTCATTATCCAAAGATACTGGAAGTCCAACACTAGCTGGTGCGAGATTCCCTTTGAATAGGCTGAGGTTGGATCCACCCTTTTTAGGCTCGTCAGCATTGTACCGAGGCTTCGGATTATGCAAATGACGATTTTTGGCTTCATAGTGCGCTGTTACGAAGTTTGCCGCCTCCTCTATGATGAATGCCTCAGCCATCGATGCTTCAATTCTACGTTTATTTTTACATTTTTCTCGAAGCGTCTTCTGCATCCTCTCAGTTGGGTAGCACCAACGATTTTGCATGGGCCCCCCAATCTTGCCTCGGTCGGGAGATGCAAAATCAAATGCTGCATTGGATTAAAGAAGCCCGGTGGAAAGATCTTCTCTAACTTGCAGATCAACTCCGGCGCCAACTCTTCCATTTCTTCTAGCACACCAGGCGATAGTTCTTTCGCACAAAGAACACGGAAGAAATAGCTGAGTTCTGCCAGTACTAGCCATTCATCCTCAGGGATGAAGCCACGCAACATCACCGGCATTACCCGCTCAATCCATATGTGCCAATCATGACTCTTGAGACCAAATATCTTCAGTTTATCAAGATTCGCTCCCCTCTTTAGATTCGCTGCATACCCATCGGGGAACATCAACTGCTGTTGCACCCACAAGAGAATTTCCCTCATAGCTGGCCTTCCAAGATTGAACCATGCCTTTGGCTTCGTCCAGTTCTGCTTTCCTTTCAGTTCTTTCATGTTTTGTAACGGCCTATCACATAGCGCCTCCAGATCGACTCTAGCCTTAGTATTATCCTTTGACTTCCCATCTATGCCGAACAATGTACCAAAAAGTGCCTCGGCGATATTCTTCTCAGTGTGCATCACGTCGATGTTGTGTGGGCAAAGGAGGTCTTTGAAGTAAGGAAGATCCCATAAGCATGTTTTGTGAGTCCACGCATGCTTCGTATTATACCCCTTGAAGTACCCTGGACGTTGTGGATCTGGCTCGAGAGTGTTTAACTGATCCAGGGTCTGTTGGCCTGTCAATGCAGGTGGTGCAGAGTTTTTGACTACTCTACCCCTGATGAAGTTCTTTTTGTCTTTGCTGAACTTATGGCGAGGATCCAGGAACTGTCTATGCATGTCGAAGCAAGAAAACTTGCGACCGGCCTGAAGCCAACAAAACTCAAGAGCTCCCTTGCATGTGGGGCACGGGAACCTTCCATGCACACACCAACCAACGAATAGCGCATACGCCGGCAAGTCATGCGTCGAGTATATGTACCAGACACGCATTATGAAGTTCCGTTTGCTAAAGGCGTCATATGTCTTGAACCCATTATCCCAGGCTTCTTGCAATTCGTCCTTAAGCGGCTGCATGTACACATTCATATTTTTGCCCGGATAGTTGGGTCCTGGAATTATCAACGTCAGGAAAATGTTCTTTCTTTGCATAATCTGTCCGGGGGGGAGATTGAGTGGAAAGACAAATACGGGCCAACAACTGTATTGGGCTGTCGTCATACCAAACACACTGAACCCATCCGTGCTGATGCCGACTCGAGGATGCCTCGGATCTGCCGCTTTGTCAGCATGTAATTCATCAAACTTTTTCGACGCAACACCATCCGATGTGTGTACCATCATCAGATTCCCATCTGCATCTAGTTCGGTTCTTTTGCCTGTTTTGTGCCATGTCATCTGTCTGGCCGTCTCTTCGACCATGAAAAGACGTTGAAGTCTTGGTACGATTGGCATATACCGAAGAACAGTAACGGGGATTTTGGTCTGTGTCTTCTCACCCATACCGTTGTCTACCACAATATACCTGGAAGACTTGCAAATGGGACAATAGTTCAAGTCCGCATAGTCATGCCTAAATAAGGCACATCCTTTCTCACAGGCATGTATCTTCTCATAGGGCATCTTCAGTGCACGGAGGATTTTTTCCGACTGGTACAGGTTTGCAGGCATTACATGGCCTTTGGGTAGAAAGCGTCCAAATACTGTCATAATTGCGTCATAGCATTCTCTGCCCAAGTTGAACTGAGCCTTCAGAGCCATTACTTGTGAGATAGCATCCAACTGACAAAGCTCAGTGTGCTCGTGGAGCGGACGTTTCGAAGACTCCAACATTTCATTGAAGGCCTTTGCAGATTCCTCCATCTCCTCGTCCGAATCCCGAGCATCATCATAGCCTTGCACCATGTTTTCCATCCCGGTACCATGCCCGTCGGTGCGACGACGATCCACCTCAGCTCGGTCAAGTTGGGCAGACTCACCATGAAATGTCCACACCGTATAATCGGGCGTAAAACCACTCTTCTGCAGGTGTTTGCCCATTTCAGCCTCTGTCTTCTTTTCCAAATTGCCGCACCGGAAACAGGGGCACCAGGTTTTCTTTTGGCCATTTGCAAATGCGGCTTGCACAAACCCCTTAGTTTTTGTGAACCATTCAGCGCTCCATTTGTTCTGACCAGTGTGACCGGTATACATCCAAGCACGGTCACTCATCTTGACTTTCAGAGCTACTGGACACACAACAATTATATATGTAATTCACCATGTATATATTCATCAGTTGATCTACTTTGTCAATTTTATTACGTCCATGCAACCTACACTCTAATAGGTAATGATAGGTCCTAATCCCACCCGTGTATGTGTAGATTGGGTTTATTTTCCCATGCTATGCTCCGGATCCGACGCAAAATTTCGGCAGCACCTCCCCGCTGTTCTCCTGATACACGTCTCTGCAATAAACAGAGAGGATGTGTACCCGGAGAACAACAGGGGAGGCACTGACGAAATATATGCGTCGGATCCGGAGCAAAGCATATGGGAAAACGAACCCAATCTACACATACTCGGGCTGTCCATGGATAGCGTTGGACAATTCGAAAGAATCAAGGTTATATATATGCAAATGCATGCATATTTATAACTATGATGCTTTCGAACGGGAGACACATATTGGTTACGCATACTGATGATTCAAGACACATACATAGCTAGCTATCAAGTTTCATCGGAATAGATCAAATAATTAATGGGGAGGAGGACTTGTCATTTGTGCTCACCCACGAACGAAGGGGCAGAGCTCGTCAAACGCACGGCGAGGTCGTCGAACACCAAACCTCGCAGTGATGAAACAACTGCACATTTAGAAATACACGATCAACACAATTATATATGATGTTTTTCATAACAAAATCGAAAAATATATGACCTAACTAATAATTCACAAATATATGACCCCGTCGGCCTCTGGAAGGCCAAAGAACACCTTCTCGGGAGGTGTCGGGGGTCGGGGTGTCCTGTCGGTGTCGGGGTGCCGTGTCGGGGTC